>NC_048570.1:70547937-70847937 GCF_013265735.2 Oncorhynchus mykiss | reverse complement strand
CAGATTAGAATAACACAATAACACTTAGATTCTGTCATTCATAACAATATAATATAATGATCACTTTGAATCTATATTCTAAGCTGTTAGTCGACAGAACAACCTTCACCATTCCCTGTCACAAAGTACAATGTTGCTGGCTTTATATGCATAAGTAAGTACCTGTCGAGGTGCCAAGTAAAGGATGTTGGTCAGCCTAAGGGATGAAAGAGCCATTGTGCTGAGCTGTGGTTGCT
The DNA here is from genome assembly GCF_013265735.2 of Oncorhynchus mykiss. NCBI lineage: Eukaryota > Metazoa > Chordata > Actinopteri > Salmoniformes > Salmonidae > Oncorhynchus > Oncorhynchus mykiss. The sequence goes on along the minus strand of NC_048570.1, from coordinate 70,847,701 downwards.
GGGTGATGGGGATGGCCCCCTTGTCTTATTGTTAGGTCAGCAGTGCTAGGCTAGCCCTTGTCACCCAGCCAGTGGTGAGATGTGCACTTTGCATAGGGAAAGGCAGAGGGGCTCTTCTCTCTTCCGTAATGAGCCGCTATGTCTGGGTATCATGTGAGATATCTGAGCTAGCGCTTACTGTTCCATCCATGGCCAAGGTCAAAGACTTGCTCACCCCACACCCACCACCCCACCCCCCTGCCGCCCTCCACACCCCCATCCCTCCACCATCCCAGCCCCATCCATCACCCTAACATAGACCGCCAGCTATGTTCACATCCCACCCCCCCTCTCTGCAAGACCTGATATGATTTTTGTCTGACCATTTTCTATGAATGTATGTCATGCATGCTTGTTTGATTCAATTTCTTTATTTGCTAAATGCACAGCACTGGTCGTCAGTGACAAATGCTGTCAGTTCCCAAGATATTAGACAATGAATTCAATACCAATAGACCCCATCAAGATGAGTTGTTATGTGTATTATCAGATAAATGACAGGGAGTGGAAGGATGGAATGAAGACCATTCACAAACACAGTCATTGAGGCTGGACAGGGAAATGGACGTTGATCATCTTTCACTTCACTGAACACAGCGGGGAAGAATTTCAAGCAGGTCATATTCTGGAGATGGCCCTGTCAAATACATCTTTAAAACTCAGTCAGGTCTAATCCTTTGTGGCGTAACATAAGACACTATTTATCCCGTGCAATAATGTGCACATTTTGCTTTGTTAGCAAATAAGCATTTGTTATAAACATGTCAAAAGTGGGATATGTATTTAGAGTTTGGTTGAGGCAATGAATTAAGTGTTCGGGGCCTTAGAACATGGCTGCCCATACACCACCAGATTACCGGTCCAGTCCCCACAGTAATCAATGGACTTCCCTCTTCCGGATCGCATGTCAATTCCATGTTGGACTGTGGGGATGAATAAAAACAATGTGTATGTTAAGAGCCGATGACTCCTACTCTGGCCATATGAAAAAGGCAGGTCATGTCGCTGACTGATAAGGGCTATAAAAACACAAACTGACCCATCCATCCAATTAGATAGGGAAGTAGAATGGAGCAAATGATCATTAGATGATAACATGAAGTGAGAAGGAATCCAATGCAGCGTCGAGCCATGTGATATTACATATTACACGTGTATACAAGGCGACACCATTCATTTGAAATGTTAGCTATCAATTGAAGTGCAGGTCTCTCTCCCTCTTCAAACTGCATGCACTATCAGACTACCGAGAAGTTCTTTGTTTATTTGTTATAGGACCATACTTAATAGATGAAAGAAGCAGCAGTGTGTGAATCAGGGTCCGTAGGGCAGAGACATTTAGGAGTGGCATTTCCTGTTTGTCATTCCAGTGACGGCCATGTTGTCTCATACTGTTGACAGACGAGTCAGACCATCGGCCAGCAGCAAGGAGGTATGGAGCCCATTGGGGGACAAATTTCATGATGAAACCTGAAATCAATTTACCTTCAAATACTCATGGCTGTCCCACAAATGTGGCTGCGGCAAATAAATTACCCCCGTCCCCACCTTATCCCCAAAGACAGGACATCCCAGGGTATCGACACTTAGCCCAGCACAATAAACTTTATTGACGACCCTTGCCTTGGGCTGTACTAAGCTAGAATAGTAAGGAGTTGGTGGCGGAACACTGGACATGCAGTAGTCCAGTCAGGTCAGTGGGCAAACTCTGGTTTGGATGAAACCAAATGGATAAAGTGGACAACAATAAATGAAGATGGTCGACACGACAATATTGTGTTTTGTTAGAAAGAGAGAACAATTAAGAAATAGAGAAAGGAAGAGAGAGAGATTATCTGATGAAACAGCACTTTCAATAGTACTGTACATCTTTCCAGTTGAGTGCACTCTCAGTTTCCCCTTTGATTACAATTCAGGGTGAATTACTAAAAAGATTAGGAAATTATCAAATCCTTAATGATAAGAGAAAAACTGAAAAATAAAGATAGAGAAGCAGATGGACAGACAAATGAAAAGAAGGGATGGATTTCCTGCCGTTAGTGATCTATGACCAATCAGCTGTCCATCTTCAGATATGCTGTAAATGACTATTGGCTGCCATTTAAATCCTTACTTCTGTGAATTGCCCCCAATCAATACATTGGCATGTGTTTGATTGAATGCTCATCTATTGTGTGAAAATTAGGCTGGATTAGTTTGATCTTTTTGATCAATGAGTTGATCTTCAAAACAATGGCTAACACTGGGATTCACACATTCCCATAGACACCATTGATTTGACATTCATCATGATGAGAAAATACAGGCTAGTGTTTTTATCTTGCTATTGAATTATCAAGTAAACACTTGTCACTAATTGATCGTGGGAGAGTGTGAAAACAACAGAAAGTTGGTTCACCTTGAAATCAGCCACCAATCTCAATAATTGTATTATATATTTTTTTGATGGTAATAGGTGTGCCCTTTTCCCAGGTTTTCTACATAAATGATCAATAAATCTCAAGCAGTATGAATGATCAGATATCAGAAGAGCGGTGATATAGTGAAGACAGACTACAGTCTCCAAAGGGCAAAGACATACTCTATATAAGATAATTAGCACAACTTCATGAGCAACCATGATTTCTTAGAGGTGTAAAAAAAAATATGAAGCTGTTGTAGCATCAAAGCAGCAGAGCAAATTGAGGAGCGCGAGCAGTGTTAAATTGATCTGTTCTGCATTTGAATGTCATTTCATTATTTAGATTTGAAGGCGGCTCTATTGTGTGGAGAAAGCAGGGGGGCAAAGCGTATTATTCTGACAAGTGTGATCTTGTTTTGTCAAAGTGACTCTCGGGGCAGATGGTTTATCTCTGTGTGTGTGTGCGCGCACACGCATATGCACATGCATATGTGTTAGATTTGTTTTTTACTCTCAGGGGATTCAAAGGAAGCGCACTCCTCCTCAAATTAATTCAGCAACAATAGCATCTAATTCTCTCTGAGCCTAATAGCAGAAAAAAAAAAATCATCTTTTATATCCCGTGAAAAATTACAAGGTGATGCCCTGTATCAATTTAGTCAAACTGGTTGGGGAGAGAGAGAGAGAGAGAGAGAGAGAGAGAGAGAGAGAGAGAGAGAGAGAGAGAGAGAGAGAGAGAGAGAGAGAGAGAGAGAGAGAGAGAGAGAGATTGAGAGAGAGAGAGCGAGAGAGAGAGAGAGAGAGAGAGAGAGATTGAGAGAGATGTAGAGAGAGAGAGCGAGAGAGAGAGAGAGCGAGAGAGAGAGAGAGAGCGAGAGAGAGAGAGAGAGAGAGAGAGAGAGAGAGAGAGAGAATGACATGTTGAGTGTATGATACATACAGTGCATTTGAAAAGTATGCCCACAAGGATGATCAATGGAAATAGGATGCAATTTTAGAATAAGGCTGTAACGTAACAAAATGTGGAAAAAGTGAAGGGGTCTGAATACTTTCCGAATGCACTGTAGTTACGCACTTGAAGTTTCTCCTAAAGGGTTTCACTCAAGAGCTGAAACCAGAGTAATTGCCATATTGCACACATCAGATAGCTTTTATTATGATATTATGGCATCATTTCTCATATACGATGACAGTATGAAACAGAGGTCAGTATGCTCCTATACTCCATTGAAAGGCTACAGATATCTGGCCCAGATCAAATGGCTCTGGCTTAGTGAGGATATCACAGTACAGTGAGTACCTCAGGCTAACTCAGACATATCAGGCTTACTGACTGTAGGTAGAAACACTCATCCTCTGAGCTGATCTGACTCCAGTACTGCCATGACTAACAATTTGAGGATTACCAGACGCCAGGCTCAGATTAACTGATCTATGATCAGATTGGTACATCACCATTCAGGGAGATGCGTAGAGAGGAGTGAGTGATAAGATACTATAACATACTGTACCAATATGATAGTGTTCAGTGCAGTACTCAGGAGGCCAGAGCTAGAGACACCTGGGTTTCATTCCATTGATACATATTTTACACAGAAACCACTCTTTTTCTATCACAGTCCCATAGCTAATATAGTCCAATTCACTTCTGCTGCTAAATTAAAATAATATTTCACTGCAATAATGGTTGTGGCAGAATACGAGAGAGTTCATTTTATTTACATATTTTAGCAAAATAACTCCCTGGGAATAGGAGAAAGGAAAACAGTACTCCTTGAAATTCCCCTTGGAGTCGAATTGGCAGTGGCTTGATGAAATGAATCCTTTTAATTTGCATCTCATATAATACATAATATGCACTAATTTTAAGAGCTGGAGGAAAACAAAAGACGGAAGGCTTCTCGGAGTAGTTGCACATAGTCTGGAAGAATTTAACATTGATAGATTGATGCTCATATTGGTATGCAAGTGGAACACTCAAATTCAGAAGGTCTGAATGGAAAAGAGAGAGGCAGAGAGAAAGAGAGAGGGAGAGAGGGAGAGAAGGAGAGAGAGAGACAGCGAGAGAGAGCGAGAGAGAGAGAGCGCCAGAGAGAGAAACAAAATTCATGCATACCTTAACAAAGAACCTGAGCCCTGGCCTGCAGTTAAACAACAATGCCCTCTATTGGTGAGGAGCTGCACTGTTCCTCTCAACAGAAGCCCTTGCTTCAGAAGAACTGTAAGCGGCGTTTCAGCGCAGTCAGCAGAAAAATCACATTGAAGTGCAATCACCTCGAACCTCAAAGACTGTCCTTATTAACCTACTAACTACCGTGGAATATTAGATTATTCATTTACAAATGTTATCCAACTATAACGATTCCTGACGCAGTGATCAGGGCTCTTAATATGACTTCAATGTATTAATTACAAAGATAATGAATGAAACCACAGCAGGTAACCTACAGCCCAGCTCTAGCCGCTGTGCCTGTAGCAGTGAGAGTATGCAGAGTAGACCCAGTACTGCTGTGTGTGTTCCTGTTCCTATTCATGTGTGTGTGTGAGAGAGAAGACTGTTTACAGCAGGGGTCAGCAACAGAGTGATTATTTTGGGGGGGGGTTAGTTGTTGTTCAAAAAAGACTGTAAAATCACCTTGAATTTACCTGAAAATCTGCTCCCAAGTATTCCAACAAAATAAAAATGTACATATGTGATCGTGTCTCAATGTAATCAAGGGATAAAATTATTGTTATTTTCAAATATAACCTCTTTTTTGTGCTTAGTTGTGGTCAATTTGCAGTGTACAAATTATTATAATTATGTACCGGGCTCTCGACCATACGCTCAGACAACAATCGGCACGCGGCTGAATATAGTTGCCTACACCTGGTTTACAGGATCAGGGGAGGAGTGTGTGTTTGACAGGAGTGCACATTGAAACTCTCGTCTCCCTGCTGCTCTCTCTGCTGAACCATAGCGGTAGCATAGACAAACAGGGGCGCCCCGGAGAGAGTGGTAAGCTAAGTGAGTGAGTGTACAGGTTTAATATGACAGCTACACATCCCTCACCCCCTCAAAGCTCTCTCTTCCAGCCCAGAGAGAGAAGCAAGTCCTGGCTCGACTAGCTCTGGCCCTGGTCGGTGGCACCACCACGGCCCTGGCACAACTATCCAACAGTCTGTAACTTAAACACTGAGTCACCCACTAACACAGCTCCTCTTCAACAAAGACACCCTTTGTGTTTTAGGGTTTAGTTGAGCTCATCCACGTGACTATAGTGTGTTTAACCCTTTAGACTGACTTGCAGCGCTACAGAGTAAAAATACAGAAGTAAGGGGCTATGTCCTGAAATATGGCTACCTTACAGTGCATCAACAGCATTATGCAGTATATCTTGTACAGAAGGTGTACAACCAGGAAACCAAGTGTAATCAAACACTTCATAACTCTTCTGATCTTCAAGCATGCTTGACACAACACACAGAGCCTGTCTGTTCTAGAGCACAGTGTGAGTCTGGTCCACAGTGCCTGGGGTTTGGGCAGGGCTGTACTCAGGCAGCCTGTGTAGCTGTGATGTGCTCCAGTGGAGGTGAAACCTCAGCCAGGGCATGCTTCCCCTCGCTACTCCCCTCACCCAGCTCCCCTCGGCCTGCCAGACCTGCTCTCTGCTCTCCCTGTGTAGCTAGAGCCCTGGATGGTGGTTGCCACATGCACGCAGGCACGCGAGCACATACACACACATATACACACACACTGGCCTGGCCAGGGGCAACCGGGCAGGAAGGTGGGCTGCAGGGTGCATGGTCGGGTGAGTGTTGCAGAAGATGAAAGGATATACAGTGTACTGAATAGTGGCTTTATTGTTTCACAGCTATTTCAGTTACCCTTGTAAAGCACAGTATTTCAAGATCGGGTAAATATGCCAGATAATGTGCAACTCAATTAAGAAACTTTATGTAACTTGGCCTGCTCTATTTTGGTTCAAAACTGACTGAAGTATTGTCAAAGAGGAATACTATGAGAAAGCAGATAAAGAGAGAGAGGAGATGAAGTTTAACTTGATGTTATAAGCTGGTAGTGAGAGAAGGAGAAGTCATCCAGTGCAGCCAACAGAAGTTATGAGACATGAGTGGAGCTTATTAAACTCTAGCACTATACCCATTTTTATTTCAATTAAACCTCTTTGCATGATTCAAAGGCTCTCAAATCTAAAGAGGCTTTGATCTCCTAACCATAGGACAGACATGAAAATAGAAGTCTAGCTAAGGAGGGGGCAAAAGAGAAAGTTGTAATTCCATAACGTGGAGGCAACTTCTTTTACTGCTGCTGTTTTAACTGGTGCATGGGTTACTTAAAAGAGGCTCACTCCTGGTTTGGAGGGAGAGAGGGAGAGGCGAACAAAACAATCAGACTTTGAGAAAGAGAAACTCCTGACAGGGTTCTCTTTCATTCCGAATCGCACCTCCCCAAACGTGATTAATCAAGTGTCTTGGCGCTCCACGCAGAGAGAGATGGGAGAAAACGCAGCCTTCATCAAAAGGGAGGATGTAGAAATAGCTATGAGCACAGACATCACCGCTAGCCAGGTGTAAGAAAGAACAAACTTTCTTTATTTTGCATTAATAATAAACTTCTTCTTTTTTTGTCATGGAGCCAAATGCTGAAAAGATATTTAAATTGAAATAAGCCTGTTGGTTCTTGAAGCGAGAGTTCAAAGTTTGCCCTGAAGTCGTTTTTTGGTTTGTTCTAAATCACTTTTCACAAGAATGAGACGTTTGTTGGGTGTTTGTTGGAGAGTTGACATGGTAAACTCTTATAACGTTGAACTGACTTTGGATTTATGACCACAGAAAGAATCTTTCACTGTTCAAGGTAAAGCCTTGGAAAAGAGGATTAGACCCAAGAACAGAGAGAGAGTGAGAGAGAGAGTGAGAGTGAGAGAGAGGCGCTGAAGGTTTGGCACGGCAGGGGGTAAGGAAATTGAGAACGCAGCGAGAGAAAGTGAGCGAGAGAAAGAGAGAGAGACAGAGGCAGCAGAGTAATCTAAATTCCAGTTGAGTTCTGAATGTGTACAACAGCTTTACTCAGTATCTAGGAAACGGAAACTTTTGATGCCCCTTTAATTTGAAAAAGGTTAGTGCTATCCGGAATGCTTGGGACGTACCTACCCTAAACCCTAACCTTAACCCCAACCCTTACCCCAACCTTAACCATAACCCTTTCCTAACCCTAACCTTAACCCTTACCTTAAACCATCAACTTCAATGGGGTAACGTCAGAGTTGGGACGTCCCAAGTATCCCAGATTGCAAGGACCATTTTAAAAAGCGATCCGAATGTCACCACACTTTGATCCTCTCCACTACCCAGCAGACTGAGCGAAAAAGACGGGGTGGAAGAATGAACGCCAACACGCTGGGGCGCCGCTTGTCCCTATGAGGAGGATTGTGGGTGTTTTCTGCCTGTGACTAAAAGGAAGACTGTGTCTGTATGATGGAGGATTAGTGAACTACAGCAGTTGCTCTTCAGGTCCAAGAGGCAGCTTTGATGTGGGGGCCACACAGACTATAGGAACACAATCAGTCATCTGTTAGCCTGGGACCATTAAGACTCAGGCCAGAGAGGGGTCACTCAACACGTCCTACAGACACAGGGGGTTAGAGAGACACAGAGAGAGGCACAGTGACTCGGGAGCAGGAGGGGTAGGTGACATTAGGGCCTAGTGCTTAGCCATCTTTCTTACAAAACATCTTGATCTCCTTTTGGAGAGATGAAACGTTTCCTTCTTCCTCATTCCCGCTCTCTTTTTGAAACTCATACGGTATGAGCATCCAGATGAAAGCGAGGCAGCCGAGCATGAAAACAACTTAATTAGGGCTAATGGGTTCTGATGGAACACATTTCCACTATTTGCCTTCATTAGGGAAGCCTAATTTCTCCTATTCTGTCAGCCAACTGCAGCCAGCCTGTGCCAGGTGGGGCTATCGACATATTGAATCTGCCGCAGAGAAAAGGAGCCCTTCAGCTATATGATCCAGGTAGAAGTCTCTCCTAACCACAGATCTAGGGGCAGATTATGCTATTAACCATAGGTGGATGGGATAATAGCTGACCCTGCATCAGTGGTTGAGTTGAGGTTCATTCTGTAGGTGATGTTCTCATTGTCTTCTGTCGAGTTAGGGTAGGTGATGTTCTCGTTTTCTTCTGTCGAAGTAGGGTAGATGATGTTCTCATTTTCTTCTGTCGAGGTAGGGTAGGTGATGTTCTCATTGTCTTCTTTCGAGGTAGGGTAGGTGATGTTCTCATTGTCTTCTGTCGAGGTAGGGTAGATGATGTTCTCATTGTCTTCTGTCGAGTTAGGGTAGGTCATGTTCTCATTTTCTTCTGTCGAGGTAGGGTAGGTGATGTTCTCATTTTCTTCTGTCGAGGTAGGGTAGGTGATGTTCTCATTGTCTTCTGTCGAGGTAGGGTAGGTGATGTTCTCATTTTCTTATGTCGAGGTAGGGTAGGTGATGTTCTCATTGTCTTCTGTCGAGGTAGGGTAGGTGATGTTCTCATTTTCATCTGTCGAGGTAGGGTAGGTGATGTTTTCATTTTCTTCTGTCGAGGTAGGGTAGGTGATGTTCTCATTTTCTTCTGTCAAGGTAGGGTAGGTGATGTTCTCATTGTCTTCTGTCGAGGTAGGGTAGGTGATGTTCTCATTTTCTTATTTTCTTATGTCGAGGTAGGGTAGGTGATGTTCTCATTGTCTTCTGTCGAGGTAGGGTAGGTGATGTTCTCATTTTCTTATGTCGAGGTAGGGTAGGTGATGTTTTCATTGTCTTCTGTCGAGGTAGGGTAGGTGATGTTCTCATTTTCTTCTGTCGAGGTAGGGTAGGTGATGTTCTCATTGTCTTCTGTCGAGTTAGGGTAGGTCATGTTCTCATTTTCTTCTGTCGAGGTAGGGTAGGTGATGTTCTCATTTTCTTCTGTCGAGGTAGGGTAGGTGATGTTCTCATTGTCTTCTGTCGAGGTAGGGTAGGCGATGTTCTCATTTTCTTATGTCGAGGTAGGGTAGGGTGGTTACTTGTCACGTGACGAATATAACAACTCAACCTTACAGTGAAATGCTTACTTACGAGCCCTTAGCCAACAATGTAGTTTTAAGAAAATACCACCAAAAAAGTAAGAGATAAGAATAACAAATAATTAAAGAGCAGCAGTAAATAACAATAGTGAGGCTATATACAGGGGGTACAGGTATAGAGTCAATGTGCGGGGGCACCTGTGTCAAGGTAATTGAGGTAATATGCACATGTGGGAAAAGTTATTAAAGTGACTATGCATAGATAATAACAGAGAGTATCAGCAGCGTAGAAGAGGGGGGGAGGGGGCAATGCAAATAGTCTGGTTAGCCATTTGATTAGATGTTCAGGAGTCTTATGGCTTGGGAGTAGAAGCTGTTTAGAAGCCTCTTGGACCTAGACTTGGCGCTCCGGTACCGCTTGCCATGCGCTAGCAGAGAGAACAGTCTATGACTAGGGTGGCTGGAGTCTTTGACAATTTTTAGGGCCTTCCTCTGACACCGCCTGGTATAGAGGTCATGGATGGCGGGAAGCTTGGCCCCGGTGATGTACTGGCTACATGGCTACGTGGAGGTTAAACCACACAGCCAGCTAACTCTCCACTGTAGAAAAAGGGCTTTTTTACTGCAGATGAAATCATGGAGGTTAAACCACACAGCCTGCTAACACTCCACTGTAGAGAAAGGGCTTTTTTACTGCAGATGAAATCATGGAGGTTAAACCACACAGCCAGCTAACTCTCCACTGTAGAGACAGGACTTTTTTACTGCAGATGAAATCATGGAGGTTAAACCACACAGCCTGCTAACACTCCACTGTAGAGAAAGGGCTTTTTTACTGCAGATGAAATCATGGAGGTTATACTACACAGCCTGCTAACTCTCCACTGTAGAGACAGGGCTTTTTTACTGCAGATGAAATCATGGAGGTTATACTACACAGCTAGCTAACCCTCCACTGTAGAGACAGGGCTTTTTTACTGCAGATGAAATCATGGAGGTTATACTACACAGCCAGCTAACTCTCCACTGTAGAGACAGGGCTTTTTTACTGCAGATGAAATCATGGAGGTTATACTACACAGCCAGCTAACTCTCCACTGTAGAGAAAGGGCTTTTTTACTGCAGATGAAATCATGGAGGTTATACTACACAGCCTGCTAACACTCCACTGTAGAGACAGGGCTTTTTTACTGCAGATGAAATCATGGAGGTTAAACCACACAGCCTGCTAACACTCCACTGTAGAGAAATGCCTTTTTTACTGCAGATGAAATCATGGAGGTTAAACCACACAGCCAGCTAACTCTCCACTGTAGAGACAGGGCTTTTTTACTGCAGATGAAATCATGGAGGTTATACTACACAGCCAGCTAACTCTCCACTGTAGAGACAGGGCTTTTTTACTGCAGATGAAATCATGGAGGTTAAACCACACAGCCAGCTAACTCTCCACTGTAGAGACAGGGCTTTTTTTACTGCAGATGAAATCATGGAGGTTAAACCACACAGCCAGCTAACTCTCCACTGTAGAGAAAGGACTTTTTTTTTTTACTGCAGATGAAATCATTGAGGAATCAATGGTATTAACAAATCATTAATCGCCTACACAATTGACAACTGATGCTCATTCAAAGCGCATAATTTTGATTTACACCATATATTCGCACTTTGTCTTAGCATTGGCAAAGACAGCACTGAATCAATGGTGGCAGTCAGTAATACAGCTATTCTTCACATGTAAGCTCAATACATGCTTCACTGGAGACAGGGTCAGTGGAGAAGAAGAGAAAGGAAGAATGAAAGACTGGGAGAGAACGAGAGTGGATCATCCTCTACGAAGGAGTCTGAGAAGTCCCAAGGTGACATAGCAGTGACATTGGATGTTGGAGACAAGGAAACAGGGACACACTCTCACACACTAGAAGGGTCAGATTGACCTGTATGAAGCTGATCTCCAGGTCCAGACACATCTGATGTAGAAAGTGTAAAATTGTAGAACGTCAAGGTCGTCAAGTTTCAAACCAAGCTTTGACTTGGGAAGATTAAAAAGTGAATGAATTGGATAAAATAGAGAAAGCATGGGAGAATGTGGTTAAGTGGCTGATGGAAAAGCATGAGAGGACACCAGGGTATTCCACATGCTGCCATGCAGAGACAGTATTTTCAAACGGCGAACTGAAATGAGCCTTCTTACTGGAGAGGTGGTGTTCACTGAAAGCTAAACCTGGACAAGAGTTCCTTGGGCTTTGTTAGGGGGGGTCTTTGACATTTGTTCATTATAAACTCCTAGAGCCAGGAATCTAGGACAGTGGTTCCCTGCTCCGGTCCTCAAATACCCCCAAAAGTACATTTTGATTGTAGCCCTGGACAAGCACACCTGAACCACTGATCTACTGTAGGACACATGAGTTGTGTCAGTACACACAGTACTCTGTTTATATCGATCCCTGTCTCTCATTAAACACCCACATTAACTACTTAGGAGCCCAAACCCACCCAGCCGGTCTCCCAGGCCAGGATATTACACCTCAGCCACCATGTTTCAACACTTGTTTGTCTGTCAGAAAGACAATTCCCTTATGCTAATGTTGGTACGACATGCATTTCCCCGCGGCTACGCTAGCGCTTTTAACTTTTTATTACCTGAGTGCTCTGGGGGCTCAAAGGTCACATGCACAAAGCCATTTGCAGGTGGGCTCGCTGAATATATAGCGCCATAAAAGTCAGTCTACCATGCCTGCCCAAGCACAATTACATATTGGTTGTATTATGTAAACCGATTTGTGTTCTCTAGTAATAGCGTTACCTTTACCTCAGCTGAGACCACTTCACACGGGGCTGAAATGGACTGTTCCCCTCACCTCTAGCCTGCTCAACCAGCCGTCACATTCCCAGTCGCTTATTGGTTAAATGGCCACTTTTGCTAGAAGCATTTGGGATCTTACAGCAGGATTTTGAAAGGCAAAATTAAGTCAGTCAATCAACGTTTAGGAAGGTGTGTTTGTAAAAAAAGGAATACGATATTCATAGAATCTTACCACATAAAGACCTTGTCATAGAGCTAAATACACACACAATCTCGCACAAACACACACATGCTCACGCACACAGGTGAACACATGAGCAAGTGTGCACACACACACACACACACACACAGGCAGCAGGAGCATGCCCAGAGGAAAGGACATCTCTCTCTGTGTCAATACTGTTGAAAATATGTGCTGAATTGACATTACTGTGGCGGGATTAACACAGACAGCCCACAGGGAGAGAAGACTCTCCCTACAACCCACACAGTAAAGAAGACTGCCCTTACAAGTCACATCAAGAGAAAACACAGTGGATGATGACCCCAGACAACCATACAGTTAGCACGGTGGTCTGGCACAAAACTGTACAAAATATCATACACCCCAACATCACTCCCAGAGCATGGTCATACACTGATCCATTTCTTCTCTCCCTTTTCCCTCACTCCCCTCATCCTCTCTCTCTACCATCCCTTCCATTGAGTGTGGATATGTTTAAATTAATTAGCGTGCTCCGTCTTATTGAGTAAGTCTCAGGATTTGGGCTGGAAACTGATGAAATATCAGGGAGTGAGCCGGTGGCAAGGGATAAGTATGTAGATGGGGTTACAGGTTAATTCCCATTGATTTAACTCAGTCTGTGTACGAGTGCTTGTGGGAGGGAGGCCCACCATGGTAATAACAGTCAGCAAGGTAGCCACAGACAAATACCAGGAATCACTGACACTACAGACCACTATCTGATAGAGGCCATCGCTGATATGAGCCAACATGCACTGAAACACACATGCAAGCCCACACACACACACACACACACACACACACACACACACACACACACACACACACACACACACACACACACAGCGACACATGGTAGGGGGCGAGTAGGACGATGTTCCTTCATTGATGTGCATGTCGGCTATACTGACAAGTCGTGATGGAAATACCCAGCTCTCTGCTGCATCTTCCTCAGACAACAGAGAATCCAATAGGCACGCAGTGCGTGGCTAATGCCCTCTTCCAAACAAACGGAAACATTGATCAATGTCCAGCAATCAGGGGATCGATCTCACATGATATCATTGGCCTAATCAAAGCAGATAATATCTAATCAACACTGGTCCCTCTACTCCTCTCCTCCTCGCTCAGTAGTTCTATAAGTACATACTACAGAAAATGAGGATAAAATTGAGACTGTTTTAATGTTGACCTTTTTTAACACGAGTGGATCTTGATAGATATTGACACTTGAAACATTAACATTGTCTCTGTTTTTCTCAAGAAAAAAAAGAAAATAAACATAAAACCCCAAGTGGAGGAGGCTAGAGGGTAAAATGCCATTACATATAAGTGAGGGGAACAGAGAAAAAGCCATCCTCATTTTCTATAGTATGTACTTTAGCTCCAGGAGAATAGCATCGTCTGTGAAGCGCTGCTTTTTAAAAATGTACCCAATCCTAAACTCTTCCCTTCTGATTGGCGGATATAGAACTACTATACTACACAAAACATGTTTACGGAGTGAAAAGGAACTCCATGCAGAAAAGTAGTCCTCTTACTTATGATACAAAAACACCCAAGGAAAATACAGTGATTACACATTGGGGCTCACATGTTTGCCATCCAATTTGTCTGCTCCTGTTTCTTCTCTGCTAACCCCTGATACACAGTATCTCCAATGAGCTAGGCTGTTTGTTTGTATATGCAGAATGAATGGTCACACCAACAATTATTTTGTGCAAAGTTTCCATGGAAAAATAATTTAGCAAATTAACTTTCATGATATTTCTCCCTCCGATCTCGCTCTCTCTCGCTCTCCCTCTCTCTCTCGCTCTCCCTCGCTCTCCCTCTATTTCTCTTGCTCTCCCCCTCTCTCTTGCTCTCTCACTCTCTCTCTCTCTCTCCCTCTTTCTCTTTCTCTCTCTCTCTGTCTCTGTCTCTGTCTCTCTCTCTCTCTCTCTTTCTTTCTCAGTAAGTGTATGCACCATGAACACATTTAATTTTCTCCGTGAGTCGGCGGCGGGCGAACCCAGAGGTGAGCTTTAATAAGGATCAATGACACTTCGTCTGGGACAGGGACCCACTCCGCCGCATGCAGATCACACAGCAGGCCAGGGATTCAATTAAAAAGAGAACCTCCAAGCACCACCACTAGATATTCAATTAAAGGATATATGTAAAGGTTCACTGGCTTTTTGTGTTGCTGTTTCTGTTTATGCAATGAGCTTTTCATATTAGGAATCGATACATAATCTGGGAGGGGGCACGTTTTTGACATGGCTCAGTCAAGAGGGGAAAGAGCAGTGACTGTCGTTAAGCTGGAATTATGTCTTTAAAAGAAGATACCTGACAACCCCCACTATTCTCCACATGGAGGACAGGAAAAAGAGAGGTAGCCATACCACTAAGCAATCATTCAGAACATATGAAGGACACCTTAAGAGTCTTGTGTAATCATATACCCTAGCAATGTAACCTGGGTATCGGAAAGACCCTTGGCACAGTACTGGAGCTGGAGCCCATCACCACCTGTGTGGCCAAAGTCAGTGATGTGTATGTATTGATTGGGATGCACTCTACGCCGCCTCCAGTGATCCACATTAAAACCATTTACAGAGTTCCCCCTCGCAATCAGCCCAGCCAACGGGCTAAGAGCAGGGGGCCTCGAGACAGCCCCACCGAGCCAAAGCGGGTGTGTGTTTTAGCCTAATGAAATGGCATCTATATAGACTATAATCCTTGTAACAGGATTGAGCGGGGACACCCATGTCAATATTAGCAAATGGGATTGCTGGCTTTTCATAGCTGTGCGTGTGCACTTGTGTGTGCGTGCGCATGCATGCTTGTGTGTCTATACTCTCCTTACGTCTCCACTCTAGCTTTTAGTGTGACCCAAATCTAAGAGCTCTGGCGTTAGTATTCCAATAGCTGGGTGCATATCAATTCCCCCCTCCAACATGATTAGGAGATTTAAGACCCTAAAGTTCCTCTGAAGTTTTTTCTTTATCCGCGCCAGATGCACCCTTGTGGGGATGTTCCAAGGTAGAGGCATGCGTCCAGGGGATGCTGTGTCGACATAAACAGGGGTGCATGAAATCCTATTGATACAGTAAATATCAGGCCAGTTAATTACGGTGGTCTCAGACATTAGCTACCCCTCTCTCCACTGCGGCTTGGCAACCCACGCCGTGCGGCAGCGACGGGTTCAGATGCTGCGGTTCAGATCACACCGGTTTTGGGGGCACTTTTATGGACTATAAAATCTGTTGAAAGCCCTGCATGGCTCACATCAGACACAGTAGGTAGTGTGTGGGGGGTGTTCACAGGCTTCCGTGTCTCCACATGCGTTCTAACAAACACCTGTATGCACTCCTGGAGTAGGGTTTTCAGTTGGGGTCAATTTCACCCAAATGGAACAGTCTAATATATTTATTTATTTAAAATGATCAACTTCTTTTGGCTAAAGAACAGACACAAAAGCCTGCTACAGTACTCTTTCCTCGTGCCTCTGCCTCTCTCTCTCTGTCATAGATTACATCCAATAAACCCTCAGTTCCAAAAATGAGAGAGCGAGATTCAGAAAAGAGAGGGAGTGAGTGAGGGAGGGAGGGAGGGAGGGAGGGAGGGAGGGAGGGAGGGAGGGCAAAACGAGGACTAAAATTACCATCTGTATGAAAGGTGAGACTGGACAGACTATTCACATCCTGGCCATTACCTATAAATAGTGTGCCGCGCTCTGCTAATGTGCCTGGATTAGTGGCAGAGGAAGTAGACAGGAAGTCATCACACCTCCTTCACCCCATCTCCCCCATCCCAGAAGACATCACCCTATCCACCTGAACCATTATCTGTTGGAGGGCCTCCTCCCTCTCATTCATAAAAACATCTCTACTACACACAGAGCACAGCCACAGCCCTGGACGGTCTCGTCTTCTCCATTCAGTTTCAGTAGCTGATATTCTAACAGGATGCTGCTCTCTTTTCCGCTTTATTAGACCCCATAAAGTGAGTGTGCAACATGATCCACCCCTCAGGGCCTTTTGTTCATATTTATATAGAGGACAGAAGTGTGTTAGGAGGCTGAAGTGCTTTTCTTTTGAGGTATGACTTATTCAATGAAACACTCAGAAGGATGTTCTTCCCTGTGTGTCCAGGATTCCTAACCTGCTTCTTATCCTTGGCAACTGTAGTATTGAAGACATAAATGCTTTATGAAAAAGTTCAAATTGAACCAAGAATGAATCATTTGGGGTTTGACATAAATGACACCGAATCCCTATCAACGACTGACAAATTATTTGACCACCTATCTACATATAGACACACCGCCTGTTCTGTGCAGAAACATCTAAAAACAGAGTATTTACAAGCTACTACTAGTTCAAGCAGAACAGGAGTTGTGCTGTGTACCAACACATAGAGCTGCAGCTGACTTCTCTCTCTGTGTTAGTGAATAGAGCTGCAGCTGACTTCTCTCTCTGTGTTAGTGGATAGAGCTGCAGCTGACTTCTCTCTCTGTGTTAGTGGATAGAGCTGCATCTGACTTCTCTCTCTGTGTTAGTGAATAGAGTAGCCTACTGCTTTCCAGCACCACAGCAGCGTGCTATGTGAGACGGTCCCTCACCTTTCCCTCTCTCCTAATCACCAATTAGGACTCCATTAGTTTGGCCTGGCAGCTCATTTGCTCTGGTGGAGGCTGAGGGGGCCTGGGGTGTGGGACCTCTACCCACCATGTTCCGCTCGAGTGACCACGGCGCTGGGCGGCTGTCACGGCAACGCATAACGTTGCCCCTCTCCGCCAGCGCACCACCCCCGTCTCCCCTCTCTCTCCCGCCTCCTTCACCTCCCGCCGATAACAACGGCTAACCCCACCAACAGCCTTGCCGGGGAAATCCACCACTACAGTGGCAGCCGGCACGCCTCTGAGACTCTCCTTCAGAGGACTAGGAGGAGGAGAGGTGGAGGAGGGGAGGTGGAGGAGGAGAGGTGGATGAGGGAAGTGAGGAGAATCTGTTGGAGGGAGAGCCTGAGACACCAGAGAGTCTGGCGAAGCGGCTTGTCAGACACTTCATTAAATTGCCATCCCCTCGGTGAAGCGGGTGAAGTGGGACCCTTATTAGCCGAGCAGGGAGACATCCTTCAAGGGCTGTGAGACGCGCCACAGTCCCACTGCCAGCTGCCTGGAGGAGGTAGGGAGCAAGTGGGGTACGGGGGGAACAGATGATGACGACAAGGGCTGGAGGAGAAGAGGGTATTGGGGCTAAGGAGGGGGCTGATGAGGGAGCGGGAACCGAGTCACATTTAAATCACTGAATAGCCCCTTAGCGACACAGTGGAATTACCCCCAGTGGCACACGAGACGAGGCCCAGAGCCTCCCAGGAACTTGTTAAGGCCTCTGGCTCTCTCTTCGTCTCTCTCCCCCTCATCCTCCTGGCTAATGTCACACTGGAGAGCCCTGGTCAAAAGTTCACCCCGTGCATATGTAAAAAGGTAGCTAAGTGCCAGAGGCAGCAGGCAGGGGGATACAGGGGATTCAGTGAGCGTGTGTGTGTGTGTGTGTGTGTGTGTGTGTGTGTGTGTGTGTGTGTGTGTGTGGGAGGGCCCTGAGGCAGAAGGACCCTGGTGACTGGTCTGTCCAGGTGTCTTTCTGGCACCAGTCCCTCCCCTCCATCCAGCACATTATCCCTACAGCATCTACACTGTACTGTACTTTCTCCTGCCAATCATATTGTTACATTGAGGAGCAAATTATAACTGGCAATATAAACAAGCTTTCTCAGACAGCTACTAAAATATTTCATTTAAATCAGTTGCATGGAACCTTGTGTAATTCCAACATTACTCAAGTTAGGATTTGGCCTTACGCATTGGAGTGAACTTTTAACAATGACCAAGTGTATAAAACCCTTGACTACGAGACAGAGACATATAGAGACCCGTGTGGTGGTGATCAGGCCAAATTAGACAGAGACATATAGAGACCCGTGTGGTGGTGATCAGGCCAAATGAGACAGACATATAGAGACCCGTGTGGTGGTGATCAGGCCAAATGAGACAGAGACATATAATCAAATCAAATGTTATTAGTCACATGCGCCGAATACAACCACCTTACAGTGAAATGCTTACTTACGAGCCACGACTCCATGAAGCATAAGATATTACAGTTTTGAATGTCCCGTTGGTAGTTTAATCTTGCGCGTAGGTCATCTATTTTATTCTCCAAAGATTGTACGTTTGCTAGCAGAATGGAAGGAGGTGGGGGTTTATTCTCAGAACGCAGCTTGTCTTTGGCCCCTTTTTCACCGCCTCCTCTTCATGCAAATCACAGGGATATGTGCCTGTTCCCGAGAAAGCAGTATATCGTTCGCGTCGGGCTCATCAGACTCATTAAAGGAAAAAAAGGATTCTGCCAGTCCGTGGTGAGTAATCGCAGTCCTGATGTCCAGAAGTTATTTTCGGTCATAAGAGACAGTAGTGGCAACATTATGTAAAATAAGTAAAAAAATAAGTGACAAAAAACGCAATCGGTTGGGGACACATAAAACGTCTGCCTTCTTCTCCGGCACCATTACAGTTATATAGAGACCCATGTGGTGGTGATCAGGCCAAATGAGACAGAGAGGAGTGATCACCACTTCAGATTAAGGAAGGGCTTGCTAATAGTGGAACAAAGTGGAGTGAAGAGATTATTAAATGTCAGAGTCTGTTTTTCATTCAGCTGATTTACATTTCTACCTTAATTGGTGCAGAGGATGTTCGCTAGTTACATTCTCCTGATCTCTTTGCATGATAGTCTTTACAAAAGCAAAGGCTATCAGAAACCTGCAGAAAGTGAATGGACATTACAGCCTACCGTACAATTACCTCAAGGAGGTCATCAAATCATGAGTGACAAACCAAACCAGACGTACATAATAAATGTGTTGTCTCTCTGTCTTTCAGTTTGTATGGCTTTTCCCCCATCTGCATTATGCTTGCGTCTGCAGCCTGGGGAAATCTCCATGGATCCCAGGAGTATGTACAAGCAATTAGAACAATAGCATCTTTACACCCCTGCAACCAATAAACAAGCTAATGTCACCAGCACTAGGCGCTACGGCTAAGACACTTAGCATCTGGGGCAATACTCTTAGTCTGGTCCCAAATGACACCCTATTCCCTACATAGCGCACTACATTGACCAGGGCCCATAGGGCTCTGGTCAAAAGCACTATATAGGAAATAGAGTGCCATTTGGGAAGCACTCTTGGTTGGATTAGACAGAGGCTCTGTGCGTTTAATACCCCACCATAAAGAAGGTTTAAAGAAATGCAACATGCACTTTATTAAAAGGACTCTAAGGAAATAATATCACACATATAACCACAGAGACAACACATCGCACTTAGAAAGTACATTTAGAAAGCTTCCCTGTTTAATATGAAGTGTATATGAACACCCCCACCGCCGCTAATATTGCTTGTGTCTTGGGAGGTTTTGAGCTCTTATTGTGAGGTGATATTCCGCTGAACTTCATGGCTGATAAAAATGTGGAACACAAAGTTCAAGATTGTTGAGTTGGTGATATCCATTTTCATCACTCACCAATACACATTTCAAAACAATGATATTCCATTCACTACTCCAATATTCTAGACATCCCAAATATTGTGGGTGGCTATATCTGTGAGTGTAAGGGTGGTTTACTGTAAAGGGGTAATATGGTGAGTATCAGTGGCTGGGCTTAAGGCCATGTCTGGATGCTGTGACCGAGGGCTTGGCCTAAGCTGTGACTGGGTAATGTGGACGAGGGCTTGGCCTGGGCTGTGGCTGTGGCTGGGTAATGTGGACGAGGGCTTGGCCTAGGCTGTGTCTGGGTAATGTGGACGAGGGCTTGGCCTGGGCTGTGGCTGGGTAATGTGACCGAGGGCTTGGCCTGGGCTGTGGCTGGGTAATGTGGACGAGGGCTGGGCCTGGGCTGTGGCTGGGTAATGTGGACAGGGGATTAGCCTGGGCTGTGGCTGGGTAATGTAACCGAGGGCTTGGCCTGGGCTGTGACTGGGTAATGTGGACGAGGGCTTGGCCTGGGTTGTGGCTGTGGCTGGGTAATGTGGACGAGGGCTTGGCCTGGGCTGTGGCTGGGTAATGTGGACGTGGGCTTGGTCTGGGCTGTGGCTGGGTAATGTGGACGAGGGCTTGGCCTGGGCTGTGGCTGGGTAATGTGGACGAGGGCTTGGCCTGGGCTGGGGCTGGGTAATGTGACCGAGGGCTTGGCCTGGGCTGTGGCTGGGTAATGTGGACGAGGGCTTGGCCTGGGCTGTGGCTGGGTAATGTGGACGAGGGCTTGGCCTGGGCTGTGGCTGGGTAATGTGGACGAGGGCTTGGCCTGGGCTGTGGCTGGGTAATGTGGACGAGGGCTTGGCCTGGGCTGTGGCTGGGTAATGTGACCGAGGGCTTGGCCTGGGCTGTGGCTGGGTAATGTGACCGAGGGCTTGGCCTGGGCTGTGGCTGGGTAATGTGGACGAGGGCTTGGCCTGGGCTGTGGCTGGGTAATGTGGACGAGGGCTTGGCTTGGGCTGTGGCTGGGTAATGTGGATGTGGGATTGGCCTGGGCTGTGGCTGGGTAATGTGGACGAGGGCTTAGCCGGTCACAGCGGCAGGGTTTGGTGGTGCTGACTGGGCAGAAGACAGCGGATCTCCTGGCCTAACTTCCAGGGCTAACCTCCAGAGGGGGAGAGGGGGAGAGAACCGAGGGAGCAATGGGAAGCCGCTCAGCCACAGGTGCAGTCTGGTCCTGGGCACTTCCCCAAACTGTACCACACCAGAGGCTCACACAAGGAAGTATTTTTCCATGAGTTGGCACCTTCTCTCTCTTCATACCTTACCATGGCTTTACCAGAGAGGAAAACAAAAGGAAGAAAGAGAGGGAGAGAGAGAGAGGAGCCCTAGAAACACTGGGGCCAAAATGTGTGTGACCATGTCTCAGGTTCCTGCCTGGCTGCTTGGCTTGGCCTCGCCCCAAAGGTTTAACAGCAGCCCTGCCCTGAAAGAGTGCCAAACCCTCCAGTGTCCAGTCTCCAGCTTCCTCTTACTCAAACTGGAAGATCTTGGCTTTGTTTTTACACCTTCCCTTTTTCTCTCTCCTCTTTCGATTCCATTTGATTCTGTGTTTTATGAGAAGGTCTGAAGGGACTTTTCCTTTACCCCAGGTAAATAATCCATGCAGCTGAGCAAACAGCACTGAACCAACCAATACCCAGCACCGAAGCCTACATGAAACTGGGCACATGGAGAGAAGGAGGGGAGATAGAGAGATGAGGAGGGAATGAAATAGGAGAGATACAAGTGTCAGATGTGAGTGGGTGCTGGACAGTGTGAAAGAGAAGGAGGATGAGAGGGAGGTTGGTCAGCTGCTGTGTCTGAGACAGAGGAGTGTTTGATGGTCTGAATGTGGGCCCATCCCTGGGTCTGGCTCTGGTCATGGATGAGGTCCAACAGAAGGCCACCCTCCACCACCACCTACAACCAGCAGCATAGCGCCAGTCTGGGCCAGCGGGTGGAAGACAGCCTCATGCAGAGCTCCAAGGACAGCAGGCAGATTGGTTACATATCCCAGTGCCTAAGCTAGGGGGACACCTGGCCAAATACTGCTCAAAGGGCCCCTCTGGGAATGGGCAGAATGTGACAGAGAGAGAAACAGCGTAACAGTGTAAAGAACGAGACAGCTATGTTCTCCCTCCACTTCTTCATCAGAAGTGTTCTAAGATAAAACAGCTTCTGTCTGTGTGCTTTCATCAATCACCATCTGAACTACTGCAGATAAATCGCTCCATTAGATTCCAAATACATATGTTTGTATTTATTGTGTGTGTGTGTTCATAAGAGACAGCGTGGTCTGCACATTGCCCTTGAGTAGCCTCTTAGTCTGTAGCAGTGTGGTCTGCACATTGACCTTGAGTAGCTCCTTAGTCTGTAGTAGTGTGGTCTGCACATTGACCTTGAGTAGCTCCTTAGTCTGTAGCAGCGTGGTCTGCACATTGACCTTGAGTAGCCTCTTAGTCTGTAGCAGTGTGGTCTGCACATAGACCTTGAGTAGCTCCTTAGTCTGTAGCAGTGTGGTCTGCACATTGACCTTGAGTAGCCTCTTAGTCTGTAGCAGTGTGGTCTGCACATTGACCTTGAGTAGCCTCTTAGTCTGTAGCAGTGTGGTCTGCACATTGACCTTGAGTAGCCTCTTAGTCTGTAGCAGTGGGGACTCACATCTGTTCTTGAGTAGCCTCTTAGTCTGTAGCAGTGTGGACTCACATCTGTTCTTGAGTAGCCTCTTAGTCTGTAGCAGTGTGGTCTGCACATTGACCTTGAGTAGCCTCTTAGTCTGTAGCAGTGTGGTCTGCACATTGACCTTGAGTAGCCTCTTAGTCTGTAGCAGTGTGGTCTGCACATTGACCTTGAGTAGCCTCTTAGTCTGTAGCAGTGTGGACTCACATCTGTTCATGAGTAGCTCCTTAGTCTGTAGCAGTGTGGACTCACATCTGTTCTTGAGTAGCCTCTTAGTCTGTAGCAGTGTGGACTCACATCTGTTCTTGAGTAGCCTCTTAGTCTGTAGCAGTGTGGACTCACATCTGTTCTTGAGTAGCTCCTTAGTCTGTAGCAGTGTGGACTCACATCTGTTCTTGAGTAGCTCCTTAGTCTGTAGCAGTGTGGTCTGCACATTGACCTTGAGTAGCCTCTTAGTCTGTAGCAGTGTGGTCTGCACATTGACCTTGAGTAGCCTCTTAGTCTGTAGCAGTGTGGTCTGCACATTGACCTTGAGTAGCCTCTTAGTCTGTAGCAGTGTGGACTCACATCTGTTCTTGAGTAGCTCCTTAGTCTGTAGCAGTGTGGACTCACATCTGTTCTTGAGTAGCTCCTTAGTCTGTAGCAGTGTGGTCTGCACATTGACCTTGAGTAGCCTCTTAGTCTGTAGCAGTGTGGTCTGCACATTGACCTTGAGTAGCCTCTTAGTCTGTAGCAGTGTGGTCTGCACATTGACCTTGAGTAGCCTCTTAGTCTGTAGCAGTGTGGACTCACATCTGTTCTTGAGTAGCCTCTTAGTCTGTAGCAGTGTGGACTCACATCTGTTCTTGAGTAGCCTCTTAGTCTGTAGCAGTGTGGACTCACATCTGTTCTTGAGTAGCCTCTTAGTCTGTAGCAGTGTGGACTCACATCTGTTCTTGAGTAGCTCCTTAGTCTGTAGCAGTGTGGACTCACATCTGTTCTTGAGTAGCTCCTTAGTCTGTAGCAGTGTGGTCTGCACATTGACCTTGAGTAGCCTCTTAGTCTGTAGCAGTGTGGTCTGCACATTGACCTTGAGTAGCCTCTTAGTCTGTAGCAGTGTGGTCTGCACATTGACCTTGAGTAGCCTCTTAGTCTGTAGCAGTGTGGACTCACATCTGTTCTTGAGTAGCTCCTTAGTCTGTAGCAGTGTGGACTCACATCTGTTCTTGAGTAGCCTCTTAGTCTGTAGCAGTGTGGACTCACATCTGTTCTTGAGTAGCCTCTTAGTTTGTAGCAGTGTGGACTCACATCTGCAGTCCCACATGCGTTATTGGCATGACAGCACAATTAAGCTGCCGAAGCAGTTAACAGCAAAACTACAAATTAAAACACTTGATCCAAATGCTGTCAGAATTTGTCATGAAAATGACACTGAACACAATTCTAACAGTAATCTGTTGCCTAAACCCTAAAGACCCCTTTCTACCATCTAACAGCTGCCTGTCTTAAACCCTTCTCTTATGTTCCTGGTCAGTTTGATCCTCAACAGAGTTTTTAATCACTAACCATGCTTGTATACAAAGTTTTTATGCGAGTAAAAACTCGCGACAGCTGTGATAGAAACAGGAAGTTTCAGTACAATGTATAAATGCAGACAGATCATTTGTTTGTTCGCCATGGTGGGATCTTTTTATGTCTGTAAAATGAATTATGCAGTAAATGGTGGTGGAAATTGCTTTATGTGCAAACATAGCAACGGTCGTATTGAAGTAAACTTGGAGTCACGCGATGATATGATGTGTGCTCCTACCACTACGACTCACAAAACCACACTGTTTATTAGGTTACAGGTGAAATAAGTTATGATGAACTTCAAAGGTTGGTGAAAGTGCAGGGTGATCGTGATGCTGCCTATCAATAAATATTAAAGCTCTTATTCTGGTGACATGGTGATCGATTTTTGTTTACCGTTTGATAAATAAAAATATTCTCACTCTTATCCATAATAATCTCATCATGTAGACTAGCCAACCCACACAGCCTACCTGCCTATACCTTAGTGCTACCAGCACTGTACCTGAGAGCTGTTGGCTAGAGCTGTCATGTCCTGACCTTAGTTCCTTTTTTATGTCTCTATTTTAGTTTGGTCAGGGCGTGAGTTGGGGTGTGAGTTGTTCAGTGTATTATAGTTCTATGTGTTTGGCCTGGTATGGTTCCCAATCAGGGGCAGCTGTCAGTTGTTGTCTCTGATTGAGAACCATACTTAGGTAGCCTGTTCCCACCTGGTGTTTGTGGGTAGTTGTTTTCTGTGTCTGTGTTTTCACCATACAGAACTGTTTAGGTTTTTGTTGTTTCACGTTTGTTATTTTGTGTTCAGTTGTAGTAAATTTAACATGGACACGTACCACGCTGCATTTTGGTTCGATCTTGACTACTCTTCCTCAGACGAAGAGGAGAATCATTACAAGAGCACAGGTGCCAAGACCAGAGTAGGCACATTTGCTATTTAACACAACAGTCTTTGTGACAATGGAAACGCATAGCACTTTAGATTTTTATTCTGTACATGAAAATGTAAGCGAAAAAGTAGGCCTACACTTTTTGTGCAGTATATCAGCAAGCGTTGATTTTTATCGCAACAAATACGGGTATGTTTGGTGGAAACATAACACTTCTGGGAAAATGTACATTTTTTCTTCATGCAGATTCTAGAATATTCGCATGAATATATGTCGCTAATTTGATGGAAACTAAAATACTATTCACTCAGGCCCTACTTCCAGCATTGGGGAACACTCAAAAAATGTGGGGTTCAACAAGGATTCTTAGAAGCTCCTCAAAGTTCTTTTAACAACCTTAGGGTTCTTGGCACTGAAAATGGCTCCCAAAAGGTTCTTCCAAGAACCCCATAGGAGGTGGGGTTCATTGAGGAACCTCTTTAGTTGTTGCAGGCACTTAACTGAACATGTTTAAGATCTCTTCACCTTTAAGGTAAGGTTTGCCCCTTGTATGATCTAAATTTATATTGTTTTGTGATTCTGTTTATCTTTTTGTATTTGTGCAAATCTTTCTAAAACACTATTCAATGGGCACAAATAAATGGATATCAATAAACAAGGCGGTATGAATATGTAGACTGTCACGTCCTGACCTTAGTATTCTTTGTTTTCTTTATTATTTTGGTTAGGTCAGGGTGTGACGAGGGTGATATGTGTTTTTGACCTGTCTATGGTTTTTGTATGGTTATAGGGTTGTTTCTAGTCTAGGTGTTTGTCTATGGTTGCCTAGATTGGTTCTCAGAGGCAGCTGTTTATCGTTGTCTCTGATTGGGGACCATATTTAGGTAGCCATATTTCGTGGGTTATTCTGTGTTTTAGCACTCGTTGTATATAGCATCACGTTTTGTTCAGTGTTCGTTCTTCTTATTAAGAGTTATGTACTCTTGTTGTCATGCGTCTTGGTCTCCTCCAGACAACGAACGTGACAGACTTTAAGAATATGTTGAAGGCTAGCTGTATTGGATGCAGATGATTGAACTGCTCACTTTTGTGTCCGTGTCTGCAGGTATACAGACGAGAAGGCATGCAAAGGTATGTCAATTGGTATGTTATGCAGATCACATTTACCATCCTCCTCCCTTACCTCTTCAATAAATATCCCATAGGCCTCTACATTATGGACAAGGTACATCTATGAAAACCATTATAACAGGTTTTTTTCATTCACATTCACCACAAAAACCAAGGTATGAATACTGTCATGTGCATGTTTTGTTAATCATCTGTATAATTACTATTTTTGGGGGGGGATTCAGACTTCACCCTCCCTACACCTCTGACTATAACAGGAAACCTGTTTGATCCCCATGCACTGCAAAATCATTGTGGCTATGGAGAACATCAACACATGAACATCCTCAAACCAGGGGATAAACCCATTGGACTTGGGGCTCTGCTGGGAGTTTACCTCGTATTTAGATTTTTTTTTAGTCTGTTTTCCCACTAAAATCATAATTTACACTGAGAACTAAACTATTGTTGTAATGCTTATTAATAATAATGAAAGGGGAGAGGGTGTAGTTCAAAGATAAACCCCAAAAGGTTCTACGAGGATCCAGTAAAAGGGGTTATTTTAATAACCATCTAAAGGGTTCTTTGAAGAACTTATAGGGGTTCCCCCACAGTTTTCAATTTGAAGAACCCCTAAAGGATACTCCAGGAAACTTTTCTTTTTAGAGTGTGAGCTAGTTGATCTGGACATTTCTGACAAGTTATAAATAGCTCAGATATGCAATGAGATAAGATATGCAATGACAAGATGAAAAATTATAATGCACTACCAAATTCGAAAGCTTGAATGAGTTTAATATATATATATATATATATATAGTTTTATTTGGGGGGGGGACCCCCTGCCGACCTCTCACAGTTTGGGAACCACTGCTGTACTTGATCTGTAGTTGACTCTGTACTTGGTCTGTATTTGACCTGCAATTTTACCTTTGACCTTGACGCTATAGACAAATGGTGTGCAGTAAAGCTCTAATCTTGATGATTACAAGAATATATGCATGTATTCCCTGTGATAGTCAGAGGCTGAAGGACAGTGATCTGAAGTTTGCCTAAAAATGAGCTTAAGCTGACATAAATGTAGTAAAATGTCATAATTTGATTGAATGACGACTTTGGTACAGTAGTCAAACGTTTGGCTCTAAATTCAGAACAGTTAGGTCTATCAACTCAGGGGAAAAGCACATGAAAGGGGACATTCTCAGCTACTGGAAAATACATTTTGGGAGGTTAAGATCTATAATCTTGATGTACTTACTGTAGTCACATGGATAAAATTGACCAGTAGCATAACTTGTGTAGCTTTTTAGAACACAAGGGAAGGGTTAAATCCCTGCCCTGTATTCCTACAGATCCACCAATATGTTCTCTCCACTTATCCAATCACACTATCCCTCCATCTCTCGCTCATCCTCTGTCCAACTCGGAGAGGGCGAGAATTGAGTGTTCCCGCAGGACCCTGGAGGTGTGGGGTGAGACAGAGCGTATCATACCAGTAGATGATCCAGGTCTTGGACACTCCAACTGCTCTGGAGAGGAACTCTCCAGGCACGGAGCACGGAACCCCAGAACGCTGCTCTCTACTTCCTGGCCAGGACCATAGTTGGGAAACAAGAAACTGAATATCCTTACTGCTTCCAGGAGAGAGGAGAGTGCAGAACAACTCTCCTTGACTTCAAATAATAAAAATAGGAGAGGAGGAGAGGACAGGCTGATCATAAAGAAGTGTGTGGGGAATTGTCCGGGCTGTTTGCTAAGAGGCCCGGTGCTGTCCAAAAAGAACTGCTCCCCTCTCTCAGTCCTGGTCTGCCAGGAAAAATATTGGTTCTGAATGAGGGGGATGCAGTACTAGCAGGTCTCTAGATAGTACTCTCTCCGCCATATTGGATCATCTCATGTTTGCGTACAATATTGATGTACAGCTGGCTTTTACTGTTTACCTGAGGTACTGTTCCAGATTCTACACTTAACCCATGCTAGCCTCTACACATGTTTTATAGATGATTATATCAGACTAACAGTCATCTACATCGCTTCACATGATCATTGATTTGAAACTGGACAAACTCCCATACACTACACATACCATATAATGATAATAATCACCAAAATTGATTGTTTCAGTGATGATATACTATCAAAAGTAACGTTCTTTATCAATGTTCAGCATGCCCGATTACAACAGCTTGACAGTAGCTTCCATCCTTGTACTACAAACAAACAGAAATAAGACATCTTCAACAGATGGGCCTGTTTAGTCACTCCAAGGCCCATACGTCTGTAGATATCTTTTCAGTGAGCACTTTGACGCAGCAGCATAATACCAGGATCAACACAAGCCTTGCCGGCACACAAGTGGAGGAAGAGGAAACAGAGCTAGAGAGAGCTGGGGAGAGGTAGCAGGAGCAGAGCGTTGGCAGAGTGCTGCAATGTTTTCACAGCACATTACGTTTGAGTACACATCAAACACGCCACGCGCCGCTCTTTGATTGTCTCTGGCGGGACCCGTTTCTGACAGGTGTTAGACAAGGTCCCTTGGTAATGGAGCTAGCACCGAGCTAGCTAGCTACGACGACGCTGGAAATACACACTGGTAATGACACATCACATAGTTTCCAGAGGCGGAGATGACAGGGACCTCCCAGACGAGCGTGTTTGTGTTGAGTTAAAGTTTGCGGAGGCAACGCCATTGATGTGCCAGTTATATCATAATCCCGTAATTGCAGGAATATCACAGTGTCAAGTTTTTAACGAGCGCACTTGAGCAGGGTCCCTTCAGCGGCTGTCTAGGCTTGTACAGGCTTGAATGGAACAACTGCAGAGCTTTACTGCCACTCAGCTCTGTTGGTAAACCTAAATAAAAATCATATTGTATTATCATCAATCCCTCTTCATGATAGGACTGTTGAATGAATGAACGAATGAATGAATAGATGAATTAATTAATCATTATTGTCCTTCAAGATGAGAGCGTTTTGCCTTACCTCATCATTTGCCCACCAACCCTTTTAAACTCCTACACTACACTAAGCCTGTTCACCATCCACTGCAGATACTATCCAGAGCTAACCTCATTAAGTACTCTTTGAGTCTATTTTTAGCCATACAGTACATCTAATGGGAAGGATTTCCAACCAATGTGATGACCTTTTTCATCACAAGCCTTTCCATGCCTTCATCAGCAGTGACCACATAGTGGTGGTAACCCAGGCAGCAGCTATCTTTTAATTAACAAATATAACCTCACTCTGGTGGCCACATGTCTATAGTCTCCAATAGTCTCCAGAGGACACATTCCCCCCCATCTCCAACCGCAGTGTGCAGTGCAGTCAGTGGGTAGTCAGTGGGGAGTCAGTGGGGAGGGGGAGTACTACCATGTGGAGACTGCTTTAATCGCATCGCCCCTTCCGCTAGAATAACTCAGAGTACTTTCTTGGCAAACGCGTCCAAGGCTCAGGGGTTACTGCATGGTCGATCCTCCTGCGCGGTCCTTTCCATTCTGATTCAATCAATCTTTATTCCATCCACCGCCAAAATCAATTGTACTCCGCCAGAGGGGCTGGGCAGGGATGCTTGGTTAAGCCACGGGAGGGACCGAGTCAGCCAGGGTCCTCCACTCAGGCTGGCCAGCAGAGGCCAACTCCCAATACTCTCAAATAGCTGCCTTACTATGGCTCCTGACCCTCCTCTTATAAACCATTGATCTGGAAGGGATGCAGAGACCATATTTCTGACATTTTGACCAGTGGCTGTAAAGTGAAGGAGAGGTGGAAAGGAAGGGAGGCTACAGGCTTGATGCTCACAGAACGAGGAGAGGGGTCAGAGTACTGCTAATATGGAGACAGTGAGTAAATGAGCTGGTTGGCAAGCCCATTCATCAAGTTAATTCCCTCCCACACCCATCCCCCTGTTGATTGGTTAATAAACTTCAGGGAAGTAGCTCAGTGGTATGCCCATTGTTAAGAACGTCTGATTTGTTGTGTGGTTAGGCCAAGAAATCTGTTTCACCTCTTTTTAATTCTGATGGTCCTATTTCAGTTTGATTTATTGAGCTGTAAAGTAGATTGTATTGTTGTGTAATGCATAGTGTATTGTAAATTGTATTGTAGTGCATTACATATTGTACTGTAGATTGTGTTAAGTAATATATTTTCCTTTTCCTTACTTATCTGATATTCAACAGTAAACAGTAACAGCTGTTGGGAAGATGTGCCATTCCAAACTCCATGGAACCCTGCTCCACACACTTCCGACAGTATAGAATAAAAACCCCATTGTCATTCAGCCCCAGTCTCAGGGGTCACACATAATACCCATACTTCTTCTGGGATTGAAAGCCGACAAACCTGAGGTTCAACTCCATTCCCCAGAAGCTCCACTCCTCCCTCACCTTGCACTTTCCACCCAAGCTAGGTGTGGACACATTGGGCCGCTTCAGTTCACCTCGTGGCTGGCAGCTGAACAAATATGAGGCCTGTTTAATGAGCTCTTTAAGAGAGCTGGAAGTGGCTGGTCTCCATGTTCTAACGCAGGAGTTATGGGACTACATGGGCCTCGCAAGACCTCCTGCCCAGACAGGACCTCCTGCCCTGTCTGGGCTCCACCTCTGGATCTTTGGATGTTCAGATGAATGGTGGAATGAATGGATCATGATACTGTACCGGTCTGTGGTAGTGTGGTGAGGTACTGTATGTTGTTTATAGTGTGTTGAGCTAGGTGATTGGGAATGAGTAACATGCATTTCACTTTTACATCTCTCTGTCTGTCCTGTCTGTCCAGCAGTCTGTCCACATCTGTCTTACCTGCTACCTCTCTTTCCATCTCTTTCCACATGTCTCTTTCCAAATGTCTCTCTCCTTCTCTCTCAACCAGGCGGAGGAGTCTCTTCCAGGCAGGCTAATGACTGGCCCCAGCCCCAGTCCCTCGGTTGAGCTGTTTTTCCAGCAGCTAGCCAGCCATCCCCTGGGGGGAAGGAGGGCAGATAGAGGAGGCTGACTGGTCTTAGCCCTGGCCCCGCTCCAACACAAACACAGAGCCTTGAATCCTCATCACCCAGCCTCAGCCAGAACACTGCCTCTACTGTGAGAGAAGGGAGGATGAGGGGAAGAGAGGATGAGGGGATGAGTGTAGGATACTTGATTAGGATACCTTAATGAGACTACCCTGTCACATTGCATGGGCCCCAGTCCAAGCACTACAATACTGACACTGCTCTTTAGTAACAATGAGAAGGAAAGGGACCATACGTTTAACAGCCGCTGAGCTTCTTTGAAATATTTCATTTTATTTATTTCACCTTTATTTAACCAGGTAGGCTAGTTGAGAACAAGTTCTCATTTGCAACTGCGACCTGGCCAAGATAAGGCATAGCAGTGTGAACAGACAACACAGAGTTACACATGGAGTAAACAATTAACAAGTCAATAACACAGTAGAAAAAAGGGGAGTCTATATATACATTGTGTGCAAAAGGCATGAGAAGGTAGGCAAATAATTACAATTATGCAGATTAACACTGGAGTGATAAATGATCAGATGGTTATGTACAGGTAGAGATATTGGTGTGCAAAAGAGCAGAAAAATAAAAATAAATAAATAAAAACAGTATGGGGATGAGGTAGGTGAAAATGGGTGGGCTATTTACCAATAGACTATGTACAGCCATATCTCTCTTCAGTTCTCTAAATGTGCTGAACTAGCCTCGTGATTATTTGTCTGTCAGATATAAACAACTTGTTAGGGAGTAATTCATTTATGATGACTTCTTCCTAAATATTTGGTCACATCATTAACTTCCTGTATGGTTTCCAAGAAACAAGGGGGGCTCAATTTACCCCTTTGGCTCAACTTACCCCACTCTCCCCTACAATAGTAGCAGATACAAATGTGGATATAGGCCTATACCTGTAAACCCATTCCTTTATTGCACACGGTTTATCACCAACATGTTCAATTGTGAGTAAGCATATGATTAATGTAGTCACAATGGGTAGTATAAAAAGTAACTCAATCTAATGGAACATTATTCATTTGTGTAGATATTCCTCAAGTATGTTATTTATGTCAATAGAAGACACTCAAGTCACTCATTATGACACATTCATTTAACCACATTTTCGAACAGAGACCTAAAATGTAAACAGACAAGGCACCAGTACACAATCTGGAATTCCAACCACTTGAAATATAATAATAGGCCCACACGTTCAAGCCATTACACAAATATTTCAAGTGTGGAATTGTAGACGGATAATTTGGCCCCATTGATTTCCCCTTCCTGAGTCTAAATGCAGAATGCCTCCCTCCAGTGAATGGTTACAGTGTGTGTGTGTGCGTGTGTGTGTGTGTGTGTGTGTGTGCGTGTGTGTGCGCGTGTGTGCGTGTGTGTGTGCGTGTGTGTGTGTGTGTGTGTGTGCGTGTGTGTGTGTGTGTGTGTGTGTGTGTCAGTGAGTAGGTTGGGTGGGACTGTACAGGTTCACTGACAACTGGGAATGGTTGTGGCTAAAGGTGTGGCTGCAGTGGATGCTAACTGTGCTAGGTGGTCGCAGTGCTAATGAAACTTCCAATGTAACCTGAAGCCAATGATAAATCTGTCAAGATAGACTTCCTGTTGTATGTTATACCAAGACAGACAGAGAGAAAAAAACACACAAATGAGTCTATAGGCCTCTATATACATTTAATGTAATCATATGAGAAATTACATAAAATTACAAAATATAACTTCACCGTCGAGAGCAGTTAGCGTGGATGGATGGTTACATCTCCCTTCGACGGCACTGACAACAGCGATTGTTTTTGGCATTGGAGGGAGCGTGTTCAGTTCCAAACAAACACTGAGATTCAAGATAACAGAGTTATATGAAAAGGGGTATCCAGGGTAATTGCTCATTTGAAACCCAAAACCTGGCTCACCCCTTGGATGTACTGGTGCAGTGTGGTGAGGTGTTCTTTGGACTTTATGGCCGGGCCCCAGCGTGGTGGGGTGTTCTGTGGACTTTATGGCCGGGCCCCAGCGTGGTGGGGTGTTCTGTGGACTTTATGGCCGGGCCACAGCGTGGTGGGGTGTTCTGTGGACTTTATGGCCGGGCCCCAGCGTGGTGGGGTGTTCTGTGGACTTTATGGCCGGGCCACAGCGTGGTGGGGTGTTCTGTGGACTTTATGGCCTGGCCACAGCGTGGTGGGGTGTTCTGGGGACTTTATGGCCGGGCCCCAGCGTGGTTGGGTGCTCCAGTCTGAGCCACACTACACAATACACCCTCCCTGACTTGGCTCCAGGCATCGACTGCTTGATTTGAAGGGTGACCTTGAGGTAGACAGCCCTTGCTCGTTCCTCCCCACTACCTTCCCTCTCTCTCATTCCTCGCCTCCTCCCCTCTCTCTCGTTCCTCCCCTCGACCCTCCTCCCCTCTCCTGGTTCTCTCCTCCACCCTTCTCCCCTTTCTCTGGCTGGGGTATGTGAGCAGTGCCAAGCCACTGTCAACAGAAGAGCTTCTGAAGGAAACAAACACTCATAACAAGGACTCTCTCTGAATGTAGCTACTGTCTGTCTATATTTCCCTCAGACTCTCTGTCTCTCGGAATGTAGCTACTGTCTGTCTATATTTCCCTCAGACTCTGTCTCTCTGAATGTAGCTACTGTGTCAATATCACCCTCAGACACTCTGTCTCTCTGAATGTAGTCTGTCTACAGTGCATTCGGGGAAGTATTCAGACCGCTTGACTTTTTCCACATTTTGTAACATTACAGCCTTGTTCTAAAATGGATTAAATACATGTTTAATCTCATCAATATACACACAATACCCCATAACAACAATGTGAAAACAGGTTTTTAGAAGTTTTAGCAAATGAATAAATATTAAAAAACTGAAATACCTTATTTACATATGTATTCAGACACTTTGCTATGAGACTCGAAATTGAGATCAGGTGCATCCTATTTCCATTGATCATCCTTGAGATGTTTCTACAACTTGATTGGAGTCCACCTGTGGTAAATTCAATTGATTAGACATGATTTGGAAAGGCACACACCTGTCTATATAAAGTTCCACAGTTGACAGTGCATGTCAGAGCAATAACCAAGCCATGAGGTCAAAGGAATTGTCCGTAGAGCTCCGAGACAGGATTGTGTCGAGGCATAGATCTGTGGAAGGGTACCAAAATATATCTGTAGCATTGAAGGTACCCAAGAACACAGTGGCCTCCATCATTGCAAGAGCTGGCCACCTGGCCAAACTGAGCAATCGGGGGAGAAGGGGCTTGGTCGGGGAGAAGGGCCTTGGTCAGAGAGGTGACCAAGAACCCGTAGGTCACTCTGACAGAGCTCCAGAGTTCCTCTGTGGAGATGGCAGAACCTTCCAGAAGGACAACCGCACTCCACCAATCAGGCCTTTATTGTAGAGTGGCCAGTTGGAAGCCACTCCTCAGTAAAAGGCAGATGACAGCCCTCTTGGAGTTTGCCAAAGGCACCCGAAGGACTCTCAGACCATGAGAAACAAGATTCTCTGGTCTGATGAAACCAAGATTGAACTCTTTGGCCTGAATGCCAAGCGTCACATCTGGAGGATACCTGGCACCATCCCTACGGTGAAGCATGGTGGTGGCAGCATCATCCTGTGGTGATGTTTTTCAGTGGCAGGGACTGGAAGACTAGTCAGGATCGGGGGAAAGATGAACGGAGCAAAGTACAGGTCCTGCTCCAGGGCGCTCATGACCTCAGACTGGGGGGTGAAGGTTCACCTTCCAACAGGACAACGACTCTAAGCACACAACCAAGACAATGCAGGAGTGGCTTCGCGACAAGTCTCTGAGTGTCCTTGAGTGGCACAGCCAGAGCCCGGACTTGAACCCGATAGAACATCTCTGGAGAGACCTGAAAATAACTGTGCAGTAACTTTCCCCATCCAACCTGACAGCTTGAGAGGATCTGCAGAGAAGAATGGGAGAAACTCCCCAAATACAGGTGTGCCAAGCTTGTAGCGTCATACTCAAGAAGCCTCAATCATGTAATCACTGCCAAAGGTGCTTCAACAAAGTACTGAGTAAAGGGTCTGAATACTTATGTAAATGTAATATTTAAGTTTTTTATTTTTAGTACATTTGAAAATATTTTTGTTTTGTCATTATAGGGTGTTGTGTGTAGATTGATGAGGGATTTTTTTCCCATCCATTTTAGAATAAAGCTGTTACGTAACAACATGTGGAAAAAGTCAAGGGGTCTGAATACTTTCCGAATGCACTGTATGTCTCCCTCTGCAGTATGCTGTACTCTACATTCAACATCCCAAATCCATTCCTAGATCACAGCTACATTTATTTACTACCTGTCACGCCCTGACCTTAGTTATCTTTGTTTTCTTTATTATTTTGGTTAGGTCAGGGTGTGACAAGGGTGGTTGGTTAAGTTTTTGTATTGTCCAGGTTTTTTTTTTACCTATCTAGTGTTTTTTGTATATCTATGGGGTTTTATTATGTCTATGTATTTGTAGGTCTATGGTGAATTGGTTCCCAATGAGAGACAGCTGTTTATCGTTGTCTCTGATTGGGGATCCTATTTAGGTTGCCATTTCCATTTTGGTTTTGTGGGTTATTGTCTATGTGTAGTTGCATGGCAGCACTCGTGTTTATAGCTTCACGGTCATTTTGTTAGTTTGTTTAGTGTTCTTCGTTTAAATAAAGAAGACTGCATTCATCTCACGCTGTGCCTTGGTCTCCCCGTTATGATGAACGTGACACTACCACACCACTGTTACAGGTCAAGAATTTGTACTAGTTTAGAGAGATGTCTATGGTAAGGTAGAGGAGGTTGACGATTGAGTATTGCCTAAATAATGAAGAGTCAAGGTCATTTTACAATCCTTCACATCTGTCTGAATGTTAATATAGTTGGGTGTTCATATAGCTTAACACCCTCACTGTGTTGATGTGTAACTTCTCCCTCTCAGACAGTGAAGGAAATGACTGGTTTGGACCAGAAATGTCTCTCTTTTCCTCCAGCAAGGCCGTTGGTAAAACAGAAGGCCCCCTGAAGGTCAGAGAGGCATACACTGCTCCAAGGGCAACAGAGAGTGGGGGAGCAATGTGTGGGCTGCGAAGGGGGTGAGGAAGGGGAGAGGGCCACACCCTGGCCCCCATCCAGCAACAGATGGGTCTGGGGCCAGTAGAGAAAGAAAGAGAGAGATAGGGTGGGTAAGTGTGGACTGGGGAAGCAGCTATTTCTCCCAGGGTGTGCAACTGATTCAGTGCTCAACATCTTGGACATTTACTAATATCAATGTTAATCTTAACTAGCATAAAGGTAGTCACACCATAAAGATCATCTTGCTTCTGTCACTTATCACAATGACTTATCTGGTTGGCCTCAATGACAGCCTATCGTAAATCAAATCTAAATGTATGTCATCATACCAACTGTGTGCTCCACTATTGGTGGGAGAAATCATTATTCCATCCTGACCTTTGCCTAATTAGAGATAATTAACTAATAAAGGGCCCCGTGAGACCACAGAGCTGCATGGAACAGAGAGAGTGAGTGAAAGAGAGTGAGAGAGAGAGAGAGAGCGAGAGAGTTAGATCCCAGACCAAATAAGATAATGGACAGCACAGATAACAAATTCACTGAACAACCAGAGATGTCGGAAAATCAGAGTGCATGATGACAAAATATTAAAGGGATGACAAAATAATCAACGGAGAGAGAGAGAGAGGGAGGAGAGGAATCTTCCTGGAGAGATTTTAATCCCTATAGCTCTAGCAAGTCACATCTTTGAACAAGTCCTCTCTCTGCCATGGAGGATCCCAGAGTAGAAGAGAAATGTCCATTGCTCTGAGAACCACTGTCTGAGTTAAAATAGGAATTGGGTATTTGGCTGATGAGTTGGACTCTAATGTGAAGTCCTCTCGAACAAACTGGGCTAATTAACAACACCAGTCTCCATAGCTTCATTCACTCAGAGTCCCATAGAGCTTAGTCTTCCCAGGAGTGAAGACCTTAACAAATGGGTTTAATAGTCCAGACCTTCATAATCTTAACCTCCTCCCTCCTAGTCCAGTGGGACTGTTCAGTCTGTTCAGAGCATTGACCACAGAGCAAATATGAGTAATTTGTATACTCTTCTACTGGGAGCCATAACAACTACATTGGGAGGATTTACTTTATGTAATTACTGCAGATACATATCTAAGGAAAACACATGCTGAGACAGAGAGAGAGAGAGAGAAAGAGAGAGAGAGAAAAGTGAGGAGAGAGAGAGAGAGAGAAA
The DNA here is from genome assembly GCF_013265735.2 of Oncorhynchus mykiss. Taxonomy (NCBI): domain Eukaryota; kingdom Metazoa; phylum Chordata; class Actinopteri; order Salmoniformes; family Salmonidae; genus Oncorhynchus; species Oncorhynchus mykiss. The sequence goes on along the minus strand of NC_048570.1, from coordinate 70,810,105 downwards.
GAAAAGTGAGGAGAGAGAGAAAGAGAGAGGGAGAGAGAAAGAGAGAGAGAAACAGAGTGAAAGAGAGAGGGATAAATATGAAATGTGTGTGAGAGAGAGAGAGAGAGAGAGAAACAGACAGAGAAAGAGAAAGAGAAAGCGAGTAAGAGAGAGGGAGAAATGTGAGAGAGAGAGATAGAGAGAGAGAGAGAGAGAGATTGATTTGAAGTGATCTATCCCAGGCTTTGGCGGTTAGAGACCTCAATAAAGAGACTATGAGGCAATCACACAGCTTTCAAAATGCTCCCAGCAAATTTACTCACATGGAAAATGAAGCAGAGACGGCATTCTGTCCCCCTAAAGACTTAAAGATATATGAATGCTTTTGCAATTACTATGGGTCAAGTCCTAAACTGAGATATCTGTACATACCTACACTTTGGGGCGCAATTCAGCCCCTCATCATTTGTATTTAACTACATTTAATGCTATAAGATGTTGGAAATGACTAAGTCGTTACCATGTTTATTGCTGATAATATCAAGGTAAGAGAGACTATCCAATAAAATAATTTAAATAAATTCCACAGCACATCAATATGCCTGGGTAGGAAAGAGAGAAGGGGTAGAATAGAAGTCTAATTAGGTGATATCTGCTAATGCCAGAGATTGTGTGCCTACTTGAGTGGGTTTGCAAGTGTGTGTGTGTGTGTGTGTGTGTGTGTGTGTGTGTGTGTGTGTGTGTGTGTGTGTGTGTGTGTGTGTGTGTGTGTGTGTGTGTGTGTGTGTGTGTGTGAGAGAGTGTGTGTGTGCGTGCGTGTGTATGTACTGAGTGATATACGAGCTGTGGTGTGGTTGAGAGAGCTCTGTCGACAGCTGCTCACTGCCATTCACACCTGAGAGGGCCCATGTCCTGATGAGAATTAATGTACTCTGACATCCTCTGGGTCTCCCCCGTCCCCCAGAGGCCCTAATGAAGAAATACAACCTTGCCACAGAGAAACGGGACACAGCAGAGGGGCCCCACGGGCCTACAGAGAGAGAGTGGGAGAAGAGAGGGGAGAGGAGAGGGCAGGGAGAAAGGAGAGAAGAGAGGGTAGGGACACAGTGGAGAAGAGGGTAGGGAGAGAGGGGGAGAAGAGTGGGGAGAGGAGAGGGCAGGGAGAAAGGAGAGAGGAGAGGGCAGGGACACAGTGGAGAAGAGGGTAGGGACAGAGGGGGAGAAGACAGGGGAGAGGAGAGGGCAGGGAGAAAGGAGAGAGGAGAGGGTAGGGACACAGTGGAGAAAAGGGAAGGGAGAGAGGGGGAGAAGAGAGGGCAGTAAAAGAGGTGACCTGTGAGCATAGGGAGAAACGAGAGAGGAGAAAAGAGTGTAGCAAGAGAAGAGAGTGTAAAACAGGGAGCGAGGGAGAGAGGGGAGAGAGATTCAGATACTATACAGGTGTGGACAGGGTTTTCCTCTTCATGATGTTTGCTTATTTCTTCTCATATGGATTGCATCTGAAATATTCATCGCGATGCAGCTTTGCCTTGGTTTTGTTTACATTTGCATCTCTTTACATAGACATAATTGCAGTATATAATTTCCTGTCCTGCGAGGCTGTTTTCCTCAAGCCTCATTACAAAACAATAATCCATCATATGTCGCAGAACACCTGAGACTGAATGTGTGACCCTAAATGGAAATGCAGGTGACACTACTCGACCTCTCTGCCGGCCAATAGAGGGGTTGTGGGGGGTCAGGGGGGCGAGGAGAACCTCTTATAAATCTCTCATGTTCTAAAGGTGAGGGTCACGCATTGAGCGGTCACAGGGCCTGTGTTTCGGGACCCCTTGTTGGTCATTAGGTAAGAACCATATCAATTTGGGAGACTCAAGAGATGTCTTCACAACACCAATTAAAATATGTCTGGCGCAGGGGAGGATATCATTTGAATTGTAGAAGGTCACTTAAGAGACAGATGGTAAAATGTAAATGGTGATGTTGTGCAGATGACTTTCCCAATCTCTCAATAGGCCACAGATTCAGGGCAGGAAGAAAAAAACAGTACTCTAGTGCTTCAACCTCAACCCCTCCTCTCTCTCCCTACTTCCCTCTCTCTCTCCCTACATCCCTCTCTCTCTCTCCCTACATCCCTCTCTCTCTCTCCCTACTTCCCTCTCTCTCTCTCCCTACATCCCTCTCTCTCTCTCTCCCTACTTCCCTCTCTCTCTCCCTACATCCCTCTCTCTCTCTCCCTACTTCCCTCTCTCTCTCCCTACATCCCTCTCTCTCTCTCTCCCTACTTCCCTCTCTCTCTCTCTCCCTACTTCCCTCTCTCTCTCTCCCTACATCCCTCTCTCTCTCTCTCCCGACTTCCCTCTCTCTCTCTCTCCCTACATCCCTCTCTCTCTCCCTACATCCCTCTCTCTCTCTCCCTACTTCCCTCTCTCTCTCCCTACATCCCTCTCTCTCTCTCTCCCTACATCCCTCTCTCTCTCTCTCCCTACATCCCTCTCTCTCTCTCTCCCTACATCCCTCTCTCTCTCTCCCTACTTCCCTCTCTCTCTCTCCCTACATCCCTCTCTCTCTCTCCCTACTTCCCTCTCTCTCTCCCTACATCCCTCTCTCTCTCCCTACATCCCTCTCTCTCTCTCCCTACTTCCCTCTCTCTCTCTCCCTACATCCCTCTCTCTCTCTCCCTACTTCCCTCTCTCTCTCTCCCTACTTCCCTCTCTCTCTCCCTACATCCCTCTCTCTCTCCCTACATCCCTCTCTCTCTCTCTCCCTACATCCATCTCTCTCTCTCTCCCTACTTCCCTCTCTCTCTCCCTACATCCCTCTGTCTCTCTCTCCCTACTTCCCTCTCTCTCTCTCCCTACATCCCCCTCTCTCTCTCCCTCCCTGCTGTTCACACCCACCCACATCCTTCCCTCAGTCTGTCAGTCTCAAACAAAGAGCAGCATATGAAGTTTCCAGCGCCCAGCCACTCTTGGCAGCAGGGACACTTTCACCTAATCTGACTGAGGGAAGGAAGGAGGACAGTGGAGATGTGGAATCATTATGAGAGAGAGAGACAGAGAGAGAGAGAGAGAGACAGAAAGAGAGATGTAGAGAGATGTAGAGAGAGAGAGAGATGTAGAGAGAGAGAGTGAGTGGGATGAATAAGTATAAGAACATGGGAATAGGGGTCAAAGGGAGAGAGAGAGGACAAGGAAATGTTGTAGGGAGGGGAGAGGGAGGATAGAGAGAGTAGGAAGGAGGAAGGTGTGGGAGCTGGCTGGCTGGCTGCTGACCAAGCCAAGGGGCCTGGGGTTCTGGCATGGACACGGGTCTGCTCTGCCTGGGGGCAGCCGGGGGCTAGCAGGTCTCTGGGGCTCTCTTGGGGCTGCTAGGCTAGAGGACCCGGCCAGAGGGCGCCCAGGGCCCCTGCCCTTCCCTGCCAGCAGGAGCGGCCTCTGGCTTTCTCCCTCCTTCCCTCCCTCCCCGATGGTGTCCAGCCGTCCCTCCACCCGCAAACCACCGGGACACAGCAGGAAGTGAAGCGCTGATCCAGACTGAATTCCAGGCGAGTGCCTCTGGCCACGGTGTGACGTCAGTACAACCCACGATGTCTATTATTAGCGACATTCAGATGCCCTGCTCTCATGTCTGCCTGTCCGTCTGCTCAGGGGTCCTGGGAAGGGTGTCCTACAATGAAGCCTGTAACAAACTCGAGCAATGGCTCAGAGGGTTTGGGGGTTTTTGACAGTGGCCAGCCGCCTGCCTGTGTGCTACCATACCGTACCTAATTTGAAGTTAATTTCAGCCTCTCTGTACGTGCGAGACGGCATACCTCGCAGGACGCCTGCGTCAGAGTTTGGCTCTGGAGTTAATCCCTGTAAATTACAGTGTAACTGCATCTCTCTCTGGAAAGGCACTGTGGCCACGGAGACCATGTCCCATTCCACCCACACGGAAGAGAAAGGCCTAAGAATGCCTTGTACTGTAAACTTAGTTTAATTTGGAGATGATTTACTAGCTACAGGCCCATGGCTCCAAGTAGGAGAGAAAGGCAGGTGCAGACCTCTTTTCTGTTCATGATTGTAATTCTTAAATAGGGAAATGGGAGGTATGGGAAACGGTATGTGCTGGGATGATAAAAAGTAATCTACATTTTATTTTCAAACAAGTTGGAATATACCTTATCAGTTGTCACCCCTAAAAATGTTTAGGGTTGAATGGCCAAAATCACTGATTTACTTGCTAAAGTATAAAACAAAAGTTGATTCATCCACTTTTGCTGTATTTTAAATAACAAATGTGTTTGCCTATCCCTCTCTCTCTTTTTCACACAACAATTGAATTTGTCAAAGGTAGAAATAAGTCAACGTCCAGTGGGGAGCTGTACCGTAGGAAGGAAGGGGGGAGGAGGTGAGAGTGAGGGGGGATGGGCGAAGGGGATACCGCTTTACTCTCAAAGTGGAATGTTTGGACAGAACTTTCTCTTCCATCCTCCATTAAAAATTCCCACACATTTCTGTCCAAACAGTCCCTTCAAAGTCCCTGTCAAACATGTATGTACATCAGAAACTCACTTACCCAGCCATCCTGTGGGCAAATATTACTTCCAGCTGAGCAAACACGGCCAGACAGAAGAAGCCATACATCACAGACGACCTCTATTTTCTTACTTTAAATTGGTCAAATCCCATATACAGCATAAACACATATCTACTCCAGCCCAGGCTAGCTAGACTCTGACTTTCATCTGGTAACCTTACCCTACCTTTACACTTCAAAAACAAACGGATGTACCTAGCAAATTAACGGCTGCAGTTGTTTGGTCAAATATGTCATTTCTCACCAATCAGATCAATTACTGATGGAATTCTAACCAGGGGGACGTTTTAGTGGAAACACTTGGACTGTAATCTCAATTCAAGGCTACATCTCAAACTGTAATCGTGATACAATCATTCTTATGTACTGTATATTGACAGGCCAGGGTCCCCATGTAGACCCCTCACATTATCAACATAATGGCAGAAAACTCCTGTAATGACACATTAGTGAGATCTACCATCACGTCAAACATTCTCCTCTGAAAACGGCCATCAAACGGCCATCAAGGTTTGGCCTTAATTGGTTTAAGTGCAGTGTTGTGGAATAACCAAACGACCCTCTAGACGCCAATTTCATATAATAATTATGTACTTGTGGGTAACATGCACTTTGACCCCTAGGGAGAGGGTCATAACTGTAAGTGTGGCCCCAGGCCTCAGAGTGATTAGAGATCCCATGTTAGACCAACCCTATGCATAGGTGATCATATTATTATTAAAAACCACTGCAGGGGGTAAATATAGGCTTTGTCAACGATTACAACAGGAGGCACAGACAGACCATCTCTTGGGTTACCATAACGATTAGAGAAGCCCAGTATATTACAATAGCACCTGGGAACTTTCATAATTATGACTGAATTACTATCTGGCACAGCACTCCCTGAGCTGCAGCTGTACCTCTCACCAAGAGGCTAGCACTCTCTCCAGGATGGTAGAGCTCCTCTATAGGGTTGAGTTTCATGTGGTGTCCATGTGTTGTGAACTATTGAAGCCTCTTTTAAAAAATTGAAGAAACACATGGAGATCTATGTAAGTTATTGGCACAGAGAACATTTACATTTTAGTGATTTAGCAGACTCTTATCCGGAGCGACTTACAGTAGTGAGTGATTGCCTACATTTTCATATATTTTTTTACCATACTGGTTCCCAGTGGGGATCAAACCCACAACCCTGGCTTTGCTTGCGCTGTGCTCTTCCAATTGAGCCACACAAGACCCTGTAAATGAAACAGAACAGGCTATACAAACGGAGACATACTATAATAAGACATGTTATTACCATGGTAATCATGACTGGGCCTGGAGGGCTTTGTAAGTGACATAGCCTTACACGTTCAACAATGACAGAAAAGCACCTCGATCAACAGTATACCTGTGTGGATACTGGATTATTCTGAACGGCTGTCTCTTGAAAGATAGCTTCAGCGTGGTGCTTCTGTTTGGCTGAGCAGAGATGTGGTGATACGCTGTGTATGAGAGAGTTATGACTTTACCTAGTACATTGTTTATGTGCACTAGGGGGAAAGGAGGGAGCACTTTGTGCACATTTATCATAAAACACAAGGACCGGAATGTAAAATGGCTTCTTCCTTCAGCCTCAATGTCTGTGATGGAGTCGAACATAAAGTTGCAGATAAATTATGTATGAGCAAACCATAGAAAATATGACAGAAAGCCTCTTAGCTCTCCAGGCTGTCAGCCATTACACCATAAGCACCCTTTATACACAGTTCACTATTTGTTTACAGTCAACCTCAATCAACCATTTTTTTTTTTATATTATAGTTCAATATCTACTCCACACGGACACGTTATCTGGCTAGTATCCACAATAATCAAGGAAGCACATTGAAACTACAGTACTTCCCTTCTGTCTCCCTTTCACCTATCCTACATTTAAAGCAACACTCAACACTATCACATCAGTGAGGAAGAGCTCCACCATGGCAACGTAACTAAACATCAGGACATCACTCTTCTCCTTTGCACCGCACGTTACTCTGCGTGTACTCTCCAGGTGACATAAATAAACCTATACAGTACATCCATCCCTCCTAAGGGGACGAGAGGAGAGAAGAGGGGGCCTCTGCCGTTATATACTCAGCCAATGGCAGCGTTTAGCAGGTGACAAATAGCGTTTCCCAAGCTGTGCGTGTTATAGGCGGGCCCAGACGGCCCAGTAGACGCCTCACTCAGATGGGTTGATGAATGGAGGAGGGGGCCCCGACAGGCAGGTTTATTTTTATTACATCTGTCATCGCTCTACCTTATCCACATCTCCACCGAGAGCAGGGAGATCCATCACTCACCTCCGGGAGCGGGACTGGGAGGATGGAGAATCATAGGAGAGACACAGGAACTCTGGTGGACTTTAGTGCTGAAGCTGAGGCGAGGGTGATAAGGTGCAGGATGATATGGGACTGGAAGGAAGAGAAGAAGAGAACCTCGTTAAGGTTCATTCAAATTTCAAATGTATTTCCTCTAAGATTTTGATCAACACAACCTTTATCGGAGCAGGCTGTGGTGCTACCATAGTGTCAACTATAGGGAAAAGAGATCTGGGTTGAAGACTGGGGTGGGTGTTCTTCACACCCCAGGTCAGAACTGATGTGAGAAGATATGATAAACAAGAACATGGAGTTGATTAGAGAAAACGGAGGCTGTTGTCTAACATCCTCTTGAATATTAAAACCTTGCCCAGGAAATGAAAAGTATAATCTCTAAACAGAGGAGTTGAATAGAGCATGTTAAAACCCTTAAAGTGATAGAGGTGAACGATTAGATAGATGACCGGCTTTCTATTTCCTCAGAAAAGACAAGGAGATGGAGGGAGAAACGGAGGGAGGGAGAGGGAGAAAAATGAGAGCGAAGGGGAGGTAAGGAATAATGGAAAGCAGAAAGCAAAGTCATTTAGAGGCTGTTAAAGGACATAGAGAGAGAGAGAGAGAGAGAGAGAGAGAGAGAGAGAGAGAGAGAGAGAGGCAGTGAGCGTTCACTGTTTAACTTTGCTCTAACTGCTGAGCGAGCAGCACCAAAAGCACAGGTGACAGTGCTAACAGCAAGTGGCAAAATAGCCTCCACTATCGTTTTATCATCTCCCACTTCTAACTAAGGAAATGTATGATGGAAAAAAAAGAAAACATTTGTTTCTTTATTTGGCTTGCATCTTGGTGTACTTTATCTATTTGACAGTGAAAAAGGAAGTCACAGAAAAGGAGGGAGAGGAGGAAAAGGGGGGTGGGTACTCCTTTTTTAAAGAATGATTCATGAACCGTGGGCTGGATAGCTCATGAGTCAACACTGTACTGCATGTGTCTTTGGGGGCGCGCTCAGAGAGGGGGTGTATCAATAGGTGATAAATCTCCCTGCATTCCCTGGGTGAGGGCTCAACGGAGAGCACAGGTAGTACTAGGCATCCTACCATCACTACTATAGTACAGATACAGTTACATGTGCCACCACATCACCAACACACTCCCTACATACACACACCATCCTATTTCTAACACCACTACCTCACTACACACTCCCTACATAGACACACCATCCTATTCCTAACACCACTACATCACCAACACACTCCCTACATACACACATCATCATATTCCTAACACCACTACCTCACCAACACACTCCCTACATACACACACCATCATATTCCTAACACCACTAAATCACCAACACACTCCCTACATACACACACCATCCTATTCCTAACACACTACCTCACCACACATTCCCTACATACACACACCATCCTATTCCTAACACCACTACCTCACCAACACACTCCCTACATACACACACCATCCTATTCCTAACACCACTACCTCGCCAACACACTCCCTACATACACACACCATCATATTCCTAACACCACTACCTCACCAACACATTCCCTACATACACACACCATCCTATTCCTAACACCACTACATCACCAACACACTCCCTACATACACACAGCATCCTATTCCTAACACCACAACCCCATGTACAGTACTTGACTTGGTGAGGTCACATAGACCATGACTTATAAAGAGGTAGAATAATCACGAAGAGGGAGAAGATGAAGAGACATGATTAAGGGATGGCTGGAGAGACAGATATGATGAAAAGCAAGACAGACTTTGAGGCCTTAGCCTTGCTTTCACCTTGTCATATAACGAGTTGGCCACAGAACACAATCAAATTAAGAGAAGGTGAGATGAGCCCCACTCTTTTCCACTCAAACAAGAAAGGAGAGACATTGTGACCAATTTAATAGCAACGGAATGGTCTTTAATGGCAACTGCATGAGACAGATTTAATGTAGTGACTTAATGCTGTGACCTCTCACCACTTCCTCGGGCTCCAGGGTGAACCACCATTATGTGATCAAAAACCCTTGTGGGAGACCATGTATAGTCAAGGTCACACAGGGCCTCTGGGTAAGGTAGTGTGGACTCACCTGGCCAAACATCAGTGTCCCATGCTTTTATCCAGGTCAGAACTGGACCTAACTCCCTGTTTGTTGACTGTCAAACGTTAAAGTGCAGTCTGTTTTTGTCTTACAATGCAAGGTTTCCGTTAGCCCGCAATTGTCGGCTTTAGGACAATTAAAAAAAAGGAAACGCCTATAAATAAAAATGTTGCAGGAAGAGAAAAAAATCCCATTGCAAAATGAAGCTTTTTATTCATTTGTGGAAATACCAGTCAATTGGAAATAAATGTGATCGTCATGCTTATAGGTCTATAGGTTAATTTGTAAATTTTAGTGGAATTAAATTGGCCTGTGTGTATTTTCGTTAGTCATCATGTATCTTACTTATCGAACCAACTATGACACGCGCACAGCATACAGAGCCTATTTTGAGCGGGATTTCTCCTGCAGTTCCTCAGTTGGTTGCTGCTGAAATAAAATCTGCTTTTATAAGCCCATTCATTGCGCAACAATTATAAATGTAATCAGGTGTTATTAACTGTTTTGGTGCACAATTAAAAATAGCTACTATTTAGATTTCTCAACCGTCAATTGAAGCTCACCTCCCATTCACCATTCAAGTGCAGGCAACAGGCTATCAGTGCGTTACCCACCACTTTACAATGAGAGCTGGAGGCAGAATGCATTTTGAAAACATACTTAATTGTTTGCAACCTGAATGTTTCATTTCGTATTATGAGGCATGTCTTACCTTTCTTCAAAGTAGCCTATAGCAAAAATCTGACAATCGAAACGTGGAGGCAATTATTTTAAAAATACTTTACAGGCGGCGAGTTTCAAGTTTGAGGAAGCTTACAATTTATCTGACCATTTCTACCGTTCTGCACACCAGTTATGATTTTCATATGCGCATATTCTTGGAACAGTTTCATAAAGTTTTTGTTTCAAAAAATCATTGTCACTTGGTTAATCATAAAAATATGATTAAAATGATACAAATCTCAAAGTTAAAAGTCAACTAATCGAGATCACCAGCTTACGCCGTGATCCATTTGTGGCTAAAGAAAACGAGTGCATGGAACTCATGGCATAGGGCAATGCAGCAGTACGCCTCTTTCACACCAAGAATTGGGGATTATCGAGGGGGAGATTGTTGGAAAGATTTTTTAAATAGCTTACTGTGAGGAACTTTAGTTTTAATATAGACTACATGTAAAAGTATGTGAACACCTGTTCATCGAACATCTCATTCCAAAATCATGGGCATTAATATGGAGTTGGTCCCCCCTTTGCTGCTATAACAGCCTCTACTCTTCAGGGAAGGCTTTCCACTAGATGTTAGAACATTGCTGCGGGGACTTGCTTCCATTCAGCCACAAGAGCATTAGTAAGGTCGGGCACTGATGTTGGGCGGATAGGCCTGGCTCGCAGTCGGTGTTCCAATTCATCCCAAAGGTGTTTGATGGGGTTGTGGTCAGGGCTCTGTGCAGGCCAGTCAAGTTCTTCCACACCAATCTCGACAAACCATTTCTGTATGGAGCTCACTTTGCGCACGGGGGCATTGTCACACTGAATGAGGAAAGGGGCCTTCCCCAAACTGTTGCCACAAAGTTGGAAGCACAGAATGCCATGTTATGCTCTTCCGTAAGGCCATTCTACTGCCAATGTTTGTCTATGGAGCTTGCATAGCTGTGTGCACAATTTTAAACACTTGTCAGCAAGAGGTGTCGCTGAAACAGCCGAATCCACTAATTTGAAAGGGTGTCCACATACTCTTGTATATTACAGTGCATTCAGAAAGTATTCACACCCTTTCCCTTTTTCCACATTTGGTTGCGTTACAGCCTTATACTAAAATGGATTAAATAAAACATTTTCTTCATCAATCTACACAATAACCCATAATGACTAAGCGAAGAAAAAAAAAATTGCACATGAACATAAATACCTTATTTGCATAAGTACTCTCTTTGCCATGAGAATCGAAATTGAGCTCAGGTTAATCCTGTGTCCGTTGATCATCCTTGAGATGTTTCTACAACTTGATTTGAGTCCACCTGTGGTAAATTCAATTGATTGGACATGATTTGGAAAGGCACACACCTGTCTATATAAGGTTCCACAGTTGACAGTGAATGTCAGAGCAAAACCAAGCCATGAGGTCGAAGGAATTGTCCGTAGAGCTCCAAGACAGGATTGTGTCAAGGCACAGATCTGGGGAAGGGTACCACCACCAATTCTTAAATGGAAGAAGTTTGGAAGCACTAAGACTCTTCCTAGAGTTGGCCATGCTGAGCAATCTGGGGAGAAGGACCTTGGTCAGGTAGGTGACCAAGATCCTGATTGTCACTATGAAAGAGCTCCAGAGTTCCTCTGTGGTGATGGGAGAACTTTCCAGGAGGACAACCGTCTGTGCAGCACTCCACCAATCAGACCTTTATGGTAGAGAGGCCAGACGGAAGCCACTCCTCAGTAAAAGGCTCATGACAACACGCTTGGAGTTTGCCAAAAGGCACCAAAAGACTCTCAGATGACAAGAAACGAGATTCTCTGGTCTGATGAAACCAAGATTGAACTATTTGGCCTGAATGCCAAGCGTCACGTCTGGAGGAAACCTGGCACCATCCATCTTGCTGTGGGGAAGTTTTTCAGCAGCAGAGACTGGGAGACGAGTCAGGACCAAGTGGAAAGATGAACAGAGCAAAGTACAGAGAGATCCTTGATGAAAACCTGCTCCAGAGCACTCAGGACCTCAGACTGGAGTGAAGGTTCACCTCCCATCCTAGTCATATCAGCAACAAATCCTAGTCATATCAGCAACAAATCCTAGCCAAATCAACAACCTATTCAAGTCTTAATAGCAACCCATCCTAGTCAAATTAGCAACCCAATCTAGTCATATCAGATTCCCATCCTAGTCATATCAGCAATCCATACTAATCATATCAGCAACCCCTTCTTGTCATATCAGCAATCCATACTAATCATATCAGCAACCCATCCTAGTCATATCAGATTCCCATCCAAGTCATATCAGCAATCCATGCTAATCATATCATCAACCCATCCTAGTCATATCATCAACCCATCCAAGTCATATCAGCAATCCATGCTAATCATATCATCAACCCATCCTAGTCATATCATCAACCCATCCAAGTCATATCAGCAATCCATACTAATCATATCAGCAACCCATCCTAGTCATATCAGCAACCTGTCACAGTCACATTAGCAACCCATCCTCTTTAAATTAGCAACCCATCCTAGTCATATGAGCAACACATCTTAGTCAAATAAGCAACCCATCCAAGTCATATCAGCAATCCATGCTAATCATATCATCAACCCATCCTAGTCATATCAGCAACCCATCCAAGTCATATCAGCAATCCATACTAATCATATCAGCAACCCATCCTAGTCATATCAGCAACCTGTCACAGTCACATTAGCAACCCATCCTCTTTAAATTAGCAACCCATCCTAGTCATATGAGCAACCCATCCTAGTCAAACAAGCAACCCATCCTAGTCATAACAGAAACCCATCCTAGTCATATCAGCAACACATCCTAGTCATATCACCAACCCATCCTAGTCATATCAACATTCAATCCTAGTCAAATTAGCAACCCATTCTAATCATATTAATAACCCATCCTAGTCATAACAGCAACTCATCCTAGTCAAAGCAGCAACCCATCTTAGTCATATCAGCAACCCATCCTAGTTATATCAACATCCAATCCTAGTCAAATTAGCAACCCATTCTAATCATATTAACAACCCATCCTAGTCATATTATTAACCCATCCTAGTCATATCAGCAACCCATCCTGGTCATATCAGCAACCCACCCTAGTCATATTAGCAAACCATCCTAGTCATTTTAGCAGCCCGTCATATTCATATCAGCAACCCAACCTCGTCAAATAAGCAACCCATCCTAGTCATATTAGCAACCCATGCTATTCATATCAACAACCCATCCTAGTCATATTAGCAACCCATCCTAGTCATGTTAGCAACCCATCCTAGTCATATTAGCAACCCATTCTATTCATATCAACAACCCATCCTAGTCATATTAGCAACCCACCCTAGTCATATTAGCAACCCATCCTATTCATATCAACAACCAACCCTAGTCATATCAGCAACCCATCCTAGTCAAATTAGCAACCCATCCTAGTCATATTAGCAACCCATCCTAGTAATATTAGCAACCCATCCTAGTCATATTAGTAACCCATCCTAGTCATATCAGTAACCCATCCTAGTCATATTAGTAACCCATCCTAGTCATATTAGTAACCCATCCTAGTCATGTCAGTAAACCATCCTAGTCATATTGGTAACCCATCCTAGTCATATCAGTAACCCATCCTAGTCATATCAGCAACCCATCCTAGTCATATCAGCAACCCAGCCTAGTCATATTAGCAACCCATCCTAGTCATATTAACAACCAATCCTAGTCATATTAGCAACCCATTGTAGTCATATTAGCATCCCATCCTATTCATATTAGCAACCCATTGTAGTCATATTAGCAACACATCCTATTCATATCAGCAACCCATCCTATTCATATCAACAACCCATCCTAGTCAAATAAGCAACCCACCCTAGTCATATTAGCAACCCATTGTAGTCATATCAACAACCCATCCTAGTCAAATGTGCAACCCATCCTAGTCATATTAACAACCAATCCTAGTCATATTAGCAACCCAACCTTCTCATATCAGCAACCCATCCTAGTCAAATAAGCAACCCACCCTAGTCATATTAGCAACCCATTGTAGTCATATTAGCAGCCCATCCTATTCATATTAGCAACCCATTGTAGTCATATTAGCAACACATCCTATTCATGTCAGCAACCCATCCTATTCATATCAACAACCCATCCTAGTCAAATAAGCAACCCACCCTAGTCATATTAGCAACCCGTTGTAGTCATGTCAACAACCCATCCTAGTCATATTAACAACCAATCCTAGTCATATTAGCAACCCATCCTTGTCATATCAGCATCCCATCCTAGTCATATCAACAACCCATCCTAGTCATATTAGCAACCAATTCTAGTCATATTAACAACCCATCCTAGTCAAAAAAGCAACCCATTCTAGTCATATTAGCAACCCATCCTAGTCATATTAGCAACCCATCCTAGTCAAATTTGCAACCCATCCTTTCATATCAGCAACCCATCCTATTCATATTAGCAACCCATCCTAGTCATATCAGCAACCCATCCTAGTCAAATAAGCAACCCACCCTAGTCATATTAGCAACCCATTGTTGTCATATTAGCAGCCCATCCTATTCATATTAGCAACCCATTGTAGTCATATTAGCAACACATCCTATTCATATCAGCAATCCATCCTATTCATATCAACAACCATCCTAGTCAAATAAGCAACCCACTCTAGTCATATTAGCAACCCATTGTAGTCACATTAGCAACCCATCCTATTCATATCAGCAACCCATCCTATTCATATCAACAACCCATCCTACTCAAATATGCAACCCATGCTAGTCATATTAGCAACCCATTGTAGTCATATTAGCAACCCATCCGATTCATATCAGCAACCCATCCTTTTCATATCAGCAACCCAACCTAGTCAAATAAGCAACCCATCCTATTCATATCAGCAACCTGTCCTATTCATGTCAACAACCCATCCTAGTCATATCAGCGACCCATCCTATTCATATCAAAAACCCATCCTAGTCAAATAAGCAACCCACCCTAGTCATATTAGCAACCCATCCTAGTCATATCAGCAACCCTTCCTATTCATATCAACAACCAATCCTAGTCAAATAAGCAACCCACCCTAGTCATATTAGCAACCCATCCTATTCATATCAACAACCCATCCTAGTCATATCAGCAACCCATCCTATTCATGTCAACAACCCATTCTAGTCAAATAAGCAACCCACCCTAGTCATATTAGCAACCCATCCTATTCATATCAACAACCCATCCTATTCATATCAACAACCCATCCTAGTCATATCAGCAACCCATAATATTCATATCAACAACCCATCCTAGTCATATCAGCAACCCATCCTATTCATATCAACAACCGATCCTAGTCAAATAAGCAACCCACCCTAGTCATATTAGCAACCCATCCTAGTCATATCAGCAACCCTTCCTATTCATATCAACAACCAATCCTAGTCAAATAAGCAACCCACCATAGTCATATTAGCAACCCATCCTATTCATATCAACAACCCATCTTAGTCATATCAGCAACCCATCCTATTCATGTCAACAACCCATCCTAGTCAAATAAGCAACCCACCCTAGTCATATTAGCAACCCATCCTATTCATATCAACAACCCATCATATTCATATCAACAACCCACCCTAGTCATATCAGCAACCCATCCTATTCATATAAACAACCCATCCTAGTCATATTTGCAACCCATCCTATTCATATCAACAACCCATCCTAGTCAAATATGCAACCCACCCTAGTCATATTAACAACCCATTCTAGTCATATTAACAACCCATTCTAGTCATATCAACAACCCTTCCTAGTCATATTAGTAACCCATCCTAGTCATATTTGCAACTCATCCTAGTCATATTTGCAACCCATCCTAGTCATATTAGCAACCCATCCTAGTCATATTAGCAACCCATCCTAGTCATATTAGCAACCCATCCTAGTCATATTAGCAACCCATCCTATTCATATCAACAACCCACCCTAGTCATATTAGCAACCCATCCTAGTCATATTAGCAACCCATCCTAGTCAAATTAGCAACCCATCCTAGTCATATTAACAACCCATTCTAGTCATATTAGCAACCCATCCTAGTCATATTAGCAACCCATCCTATTCATATCAACCACCCACCCTAGTCATATTAGCAACCCAACCTAGTCATATTAGCAACCCATCCTAGTCAAATTAGCAACCCATCCTAGTCATATTAGCAACCCATCCTAGTCATATTAGCAACCCATCCTAGTCATATTATTAACCCATCCTAGTCATATCAGTAAACCATCCTAGTCATATTAGTAACCCATCCTAGTCATATTAGTAACCCATCCTAGTCATATTAGTAACCCATCCTAGTCATATTAGTAACCCATCCTAGTCATATTAGCAACCCATCCTAGTCATATTAGCAACCCATCCTATTCATATCAACAACCCACCCTAGTCATATTAGCAACCCATCCTAGTCATATTAGCAACCCATCCTAGTCAAATTAGCAACCCATCCTAGTCATATTAACAACCCATTCTAGTCATATTAGCAACCCATCCTAGTCATATTAGCAACCCATCCTATTCATATCAACCACCCACCCTAGTCATATTAGCAACCCCATCCTAGTCATATTAGCAACCCATCCTAGTCAAATTAGCAACCCATCCTAGTCATATTAGCAACCCATCCTAGTCATATTAGCAACCCATCCTAGTCATATTAGTAACCCATCCTAGTCATATTAGTAACCCATCCTAGTCATATCAGTAACCCATCCTAGTCATATTAGTAACCCATCCTAGTCATATTAGTAACCCATCCTAGTCATATTAGTAACCCATCCTAGTCATATTAGTAACCCATCCTAGTCATAGAAGAAACCCATCCTAGTCATATCAGCAACCCAGCCTAGTCATATTAGCAACCCATCCTAGTCATATTAACAACCAATCCTAGTCATATTTGCAACCCATCCTAGTCATATTAACAACCAATCCTAGTCATATTTGCAACCCATCCTAGTCATATTAACATCCAATCCTAGTCATATTAGCACCCCATCCTAGTCATATTAGCAACAAATTCTATTCATATTAGCAACCCATCCTATTCATATCAGCAACCCATCCTAGTCAAATAAGCAACCCACCCTAGTCATATTAGCAACCCATTGTAGTCATATTAGCAGCCCATCCTATTCATATTAGCAACCCATTGTAGTCATATTAGCAACACATCCTATTCATATCAGCAACCCATCCTATTCATATCAACAACCCATCCTAGTCAAATAAGCAACCCACCCTAGTCATATTAGCAACCCGTTGTAGTCATATCAACAACCCATCCTTGTCAAATATGCAACCCATCCTAGTCATGTTAACAACCAATCCTAGTCATATTAGCAAACCATCCTTGTCATATCAGCATCCCATCCTAGTCATATCAACAACCCATCCTAGTCATATTAGCAACCAATTCTAGTCATATTAACAACCCATCCTAGTCAAAAAAGCAACCCATTCTAGTCATATTAGCAACCCATCCTAGTCATATTAGCAACCCATCCTAGTCAAATTTGCAACCCATCCTTTCATATCAGCAACCCATCCTATTCATATTAGCAACCCATCCTAGTCATATCAGCAACCCATCCTAGTCAAATAAGCAACCCACCCTAGTCATATTAGCAGCCCATCCTATTCATATTAGCAACCCATTGTATTCATATTAGCAACACATCCTATTCATATCAGCAATCCATCCTATTCATATCAACAACCATCCTAGTCAAATAAGCAACCCACCCTAGTCATATTAACAACCCATTCTAGTCATATTAACAACCCATTCTAGTCATATCAACAACCCTTCCTAGTCATATTAGTAACCCATCCTAGTCATATTAGCAAATCATCCTAGTCATATTTGCAACCCATCCTAGTCATATTAGCAACCCATCCTAGTCATATTAGCAACCCATCCTAGTCATATTAGCAACCCATCCTAGTCATATTAGCAACCCATCCTATTCATATCAACAACCCACCCTAGTCATATTAGCAACCCATCCTAGTCATATTAGCAACCCATCCTAGTCAAATTAGCAACCCATCCTAGTCATATTAACAACCCATTCTAGTCATATTAGCAACCCATCCTAGTCATATTAGCAACCCATCCTATTCATATCAACCACCCACCCTAGTCATATTAGCAACCCATCCTAGTCATATTAGCAACCCATCCTAGTCAAATTAGCAACCCATCCTAGTCATATTAGCAACCCATCCTAGTCATATTAACAACCCATCCTAGTCATATTAGTAACCCATCCTAGTCATATCAGTAACCCATCCTAGTCATATTAGTAACCCATCCTAGTCATATTAGTAACCCATCCTAGTCATATTAGTAACCCATCCTAGTCATATTAGTAACCCATCCTAGTCATATTAGCAACCCATCCTAGTCATATTAGCAACCCATCCTATTCATATCAACAACCCACCCTAGTCATATTAGCAACCCATCCTAGTCATATTAGCAACCCATCCTAGTCAAATTAGCAACCCATCCTAGTCATATTAACAACCCATTCTAGTCATATTAGCAACCCATCCTAGTCATATTAGCAACCCATCCTATTCATATCAACCACCCACCCTAGTCATATTAGCAACCCCATCCTAGTCATATTAGCAACCCATCCTAGTCAAATTAGCAACCCATCCTAGTCATATTAGCAACCCATCCTAGTCATATTAGCAACCCATCCTAGTCATATTAGTAACCCATCCTAGTCATATCAGTAACCCATCCTAGTCATATTAGTAACCCATCCTAGTCATATTAGTAACCCATCCTAGTCATATTAGTAACCCATCCTAGTCATATTAGTAACCCATCCTAGTCATATTAGTAACCCATCCTAGTCATATCAGCAACCCATCCTAGTCATATCAGCAACCCAGCCTAGTCATATTAGCAACCCATCCTAGTCATATTAACAACCAATCCTAGTCATATTTGCAACCCATCCTAGTCATATTAACACCCAATCCTAGTCATATTTGCAACCCATCCTAGTCATATTAACATCCAATCCTAGTCATATTAGCAACCCATCCTAGTCATATTAGCAACCAATTCTATTCATATTAGCAACCCATCCTATTCATATCAGCAACCCATCCTAGTCAAATAAGCAACCCACCCTAGTCATATTAGCAACCCATTGTAGTCATATTAGCAGCCCATCCTATTCATATTAGCAACCCATTGTAGTCATATTAGCAACACATCCTATTCATATCAGCAACCCATCCTATTCATATCAACAACCCATCCTAGTCAAATAAGCAACCCACCCTAGTCATATTAGCAACCCATTGTAGTCATATCAACAACCCATCCTAGTCAAATATGCAACCCATCCTTTCATATTAACAACCAATCCTAGTCATATTAGCAACCCAACCTTGTCATATCAGCAACCCATCCTAGTCAAATAAGCAACCCACCCTAGTCATATTAGCAACCCATTGCAGTCATATTAGCAGCCCATCCTATTCATATTAGCAACCCATTGTAGTCATATTAGCAACCCATCCTATTCATATCAGCAACCTGTCCTATTCATATCAACAACCCATCCTAGTCATATCAGCAACCCATCCTATTCATATCAAAAACCTATCCTAGTCAAATAAGCAACCCACCCTAGTCATATTAGCAACCCATCCTAGTCATATCAGCAACCGTTCCTATTCATATCAACAACCAATCCTAGTCAAATAAGCAACCCACCCTAGTCATATTAGCAACCCATCCTATTCATATCAACAACCCATCCTAGTCATATCAGCAACCCATCCTATTCATGTCAACAACCCATTCTAGTCATATCAACAACCCTTCCTAGTCATATTAGTAACCCATCCTAGTCATATTTGCAACTCATCCTAGTCATATTTGCAACCCATCCTAGTCATATTAGCAACCCATCCTAGTCATATTAGCAACCCATCCTAGTCATATTTGCAACCCATCCTAGTCATATTAACAACACATTCTAGTCATATTAGCAACCCATCCTAGTCATATTAGCAACCCATCCTATTCATATCAACAACCCACCCTAGTCATATTAGCAACCCATCCTAGTCATATTAGCAACCCATCCTAGTCAAATTAGCAACCCATCCTAGTCATATTAACAACCCATTCTAGTCATATTAGCAACCCATCCTGGTCATATTAGCAACCCATCCTATTCATATCAACCACCCACCCTAGTCATATTAGCAACCCATCCTAGTCATATTAGCAACCCATCCTAGTCAAATTAGCAACCCATCCTAGTCATATTAGCAACCCATCCTAGTCATATTAGCAACCCATCCTAGTCATATTATTAACCCATCCTAGTCATATCAGTAACCCATCCTAGTCATATTAGTAACCCATCCTAGTCATATTAGTAACCCATCCTAGTCATATTAGTAACCCATCCTAGTCATATCAGCAACCCAGCCTAGTCATATTAGCAACCCATCCTAGTCATATTAACAACCAATCCTAGTCATATTTGCAACCCATCCTAGTCAAATTAACAACCAATCCTAGTCATATTTGCAACCCTTCCTAGTCATATTAACAACCAATCCTAGTCATATTATTAACCCATCCTAGTCATATCAGTAACCCATCCTAGTCATATTAGTAACCCATCCTAGTCATATTAGTAACCCATCCTAGTCATATTAGTAACCCATCCTAGTCATATCAGCAACCCAGCCTAGTCATATTAGCAACCCATCCTAGTCAAATTAACAACCAATCCTAGTCATATTTGCAACCCTTCCTAGTCATATTAACAACCAATCCTAGTCACATTTGCAACCCATCCTAGTCATATTAACATCCAATCCTAGTCATATTAGCAACCCATCCTAGTCATATTAGCAACCAATTCTATTCATATTAGCAACCCATCCTATTCATATCAGCAACCCATCCTAGTCAAATAAGCAACCCACCCTAGTCATATTAGCAACCCATTGTAGTCATATTAGCAGCCCATCCTATTCATATTAGCAACCCATTGTAGTCAAATTAGCAACACATCCTATTCATATCAGCAACCCATCCTATCCATATCAACAACCCATCCTAGTCAAATAAGCAACCCACCCTAGTCATATTAGCAACCCATTGTAGTCATATCAACAACCCATCCTAGTCAAATATGCAACCCATCCTTTCATATTAACAACCAATCCTAGTCATATTAGCAACCCAACCTTGTCATATCAGCAACCCATCCTAGTCAAATAAGCAACCCACCCTAGTCAAATAAGCAACCCACCCTAGTCATATTAGCAACCCATTGTAGTCATATTAGCAGCCCATCCTATTCATATTAGCAACCCATTGTAGTCATATTAGCAACACATCCTATTCATATCAGCAACCCATCCTATCCATATCAACAACCCATCCTAGTCAAATAAGCAACCCACCCTAGTCATATTAGCAACCCATTGTAGTCATATCAACAACCCATCCTAGTCAAATATGCAACCCATCCTTTCATATTAACAACCAATCCTAGTCATATTAGCAACCCAACCTTGTCATATCAGCAACCCATCCTAGTCAAATAAGCAACCCACCCTAGTCATATTAGCAACCCACCCTAGTCATATTAGCAACCCATTGTAGTCATATTAGCAGCCCATCCTATTCATATTAGCAACCCATTGTAGTCATATTAGCAACACATCCTATTCATATCAGCAACCCATCCTATTCATATCAACAACCCATCCTAGTCAAATAAGCAACCCACCCTAGTCATATTAGCAACCCATTGTAGTCATATCAACAACCCATCCTAGTCAAATATGCAACCCATCCTTTCATATTAACAACCAATCCTAGTCATATTAGCAACCCAACCTTGTCATATCAGCAACCCATCCTAGTCAAATAAGCAACCCACCCTAGTCATATTAGCAACCCATTGCAGTCATATTAGCAGCCCATCCTATTCATATTAGCAACCCATTGTAGTCATATTAGCAACCCATCCTATTCATATCAGCAACCTGTCCTATTCATATCAACAACCCATCCTAGTCATATCAGCAACCCATCCTATTCATATCAAAAACCCATCCTAGTCAAATAAGCAACCCACCCTAGTCATATTAGCAACCCATCCTAGTCATATCAGCAACCCTTCCTATTCATATCAACAACCAATCCTAGTCAAATAAGCAACCCACCCTAGTCATATTAGCAACCCATCCTGTTCATATCAACAACCCATCCTAGTCATATCAGCAACCCATCCTATTCATGTCAACAACCCATCCTAGTCAAATAAGCAACCCACCCTAGTCATATTAGCAACCCATCCTATTCATATCAACAACCCATCATATTCATATCAACAACCCACCCTAGTCATATCAGCAACCCATCCTATTCATATCAACAACCCATCCTAGTCATATTTGCAACCCATCCTATTCATATCAACAACCCATCCTAGTCAAATAAGCAACCCACCCTAGTCATATTAACAACCCATTCTAGTCATATTAACAACCTATTCTAGTCATATCAACAACCCTTCCTAGTCATATTAGTAACCCATCCTAGTCATATTTGCAACTCATCCTAGTCATATTTGCAACCCATCCTAGTCATATTAGCAACCCATCCTAGTCATATTAGCAACCCATCCTAGTCATATTTGCAACCCATCCTAGTCATATTAACAACACATTCTAGTCATATTAGCAACCCATCCTAGTCATATTAGCAACCCATCCTATTCATATCAACAACCCACCCTAGTCATATTAGCAACCCATCCTAGTCATATTAGCAACCCATCCTAGTCAAATTAGCAACCCATCCTAGTCATATTAACAACCCATTCTAGTCATATTAGCAACCCATCCTAGTCATATTAGCAACCCATCCTATTCATATCAACCACCCACCCTAGTCATATTAGCAACCCATCCTAGTCATATTAGCAACCCATCCTAGTCAAATTAGCAACCCATCCTAGTCATATTAGCAACCCATCCTAGTCATATTAGCAACCCATCCTAGTCATATTATTAACCCATCCTAGTCATATCAGTAACCCATCCTAGTCATATTAGTAACCCATCCTAGTCATATTAGTAACCCATCCTAGTCATATTAGTAACCATCCTAGTCATATTAGTAACCCATCCTAGTCATATCAGCAACCCATCCTAGTCATATTAGTAACCCATCCTAGTCATATCAGTAACCCATCCTAGTCATATTAGTAACCCATCCTAGTCATATTAGTAACCCATCCTAGTCATATTAGTAACCCATCCTAGTCATATTAGTAACCCATCCTAGTCATATCAGCAACCCATCCTAGTCATATCAGCAACCCAGCCTAGTCATATTAGCAACCCATCCTAGTCATATTAACAACCAATCCTAGTCATATTTGCAACCCATCCTAGTCATATTAACACCCAATCCTAGTCATATTTGCAACCCATCCTAGTCATATTAACATCCAATCCTAGTCATATTAGCAACCCATCCTAGTCATATTAGCAACCAATTCTATTCATATCAGCAACCCATCCTAGTCAAATAAGCAACCCACCCTAGTCATATTAGCAACCCATTGTAGTCATATTAGCAGCCCATCCTATTCATATTAGCAACCCATTGTAGTCATATTAGCAACACATCCTATTCATATCAGCAACCCATCCTATTCATATCAACAACCCATCCTAGTCAAATAAGCAACCCACCCTAGTCATATTAGCAACCCATTGTAGTCATATCAACAACCCATCCTAGTCAAATATGCAACCCATCCTTTCATATTAACAACCAATCCTAGTCATATTAGCAACCCAACCTTGTCATATCAGCAACCCATCCTAGTCAAATAAGCAACCCACCCTAGTCATATTAGCAACCCATTGCAGTCATATTAGCAGCCCATCCTATTCATATTAGCAACCCATTGTAGTCATATTAGCAACCCATCCTATTCATATCAGCAACCTGTCCTATTCATATCAACAACCCATCCTAGTCATATCAGCAACCCATCCTATTCATATCAAAAACCTATCCTAGTCAAATAAGCAACCCACCCTAGTCATATTAGCAACCCATCCTAGTCATATCAGCAACCGTTCCTATTCATATCAACAACCAATCCTAGTCAAATAAGCAACCCACCCTAGTCATATTAGCAACCCATCCTATTCATATCAACAACCCATCCTAGTCATATCAGCAACCCATCCTATTCATGTCAACAACCCATTCTAGTCATATCAACAACCCTTCCTAGTCATATTAGTAACCCATCCTAGTCATATTTGCAACTCATCCTAGTCATATTTGCAACCCATCCTAGTCATATTAGCAACCCATCCTAGTCATATTAGCAACCCATCCTAGTCATATTTGCAACCCATCCTAGTCATATTAACAACACATTCTAGTCATATTAGCAACCCATCCTAGTCATATTAGCAACCCATCCTATTCATATCAACAACCCACCCTAGTCATATTAGCAACCCATCCTAGTCATATTAGCAACCCATCCTAGTCAAATTAGCAACCCATCCTAGTCATATTAACAACCCATTCTAGTCATATTAGCAACCCATCCTGGTCATATTAGCAACCCATCCTATTCATATCAACCACCCACCCTAGTCATATTAGCAACCCATCCTAGTCATATTAGCAACCCATCCTAGTCAAATTAGCAACCCATCCTAGTCATATTAGCAACCCATCCTAGTCATATTAGCAACCCATCCTAGTCATATTATTAACCCATCCTAGTCATATCAGTAACCCATCCTAGTCATATTAGTAACCCATCCTAGTCATATTAGTAACCCATCCTAGTCATATTAGTAACCCATCCTAGTCATATTAGTAACCCATCCTAGTCATATCAGCAACCCAGCCTAGTCATATTAGCAACCCATCCTAGTCATATTAACAACCAATCCTAGTCATATTTGCAACCCATCCTAGTCAAATTAACAACCAATCCTAGTCATATTTGCAACCCTTCCTAGTCATATTAACAACCAATCCTAGTCATATTATTAACCCATCCTAGTCATATCAGTAACCCATCCTAGTCATATTAGTAACCCATCCTAGTCATATTAGTAACCCATCCTAGTCATATTAGTAACCCATCCTAGTCATATCAGCAACCCAGCCTAGTCATATTAGCAACCCATCCTAGTCAAATTAACAACCAATCCTAGTCATATTTGCAACCCTTCCTAGTCATATTAACAACCAATCCTAGTCACATTTGCAACCCATCCTAGTCATATTAACATCCAATCCTAGTCATATTAGCAACCCATCCTAGTCATATTAGCAACCAATTCTATTCATATTAGCAACCCATCCTATTCATATCAGCAACCCATCCTAGTCAAATAAGCAACCCACCCTAGTCATATTAGCAACCCATTGTAGTCATATTAGCAGCCCATCCTATTCATATTAGCAACACATTGTAGTCAAATTAGCAACACATCCTATTCATATCAGCAACCCATCCTATCCATATCAACAACCCATCCTAGTCAAATAAGCAACCCACCCTAGTCATATTAGCAACCCATTGTAGTCATATCAACAACCCATCCTAGTCAAATATGCAACCCATCCTTTCATATTAACAACCAATCCTAGTCATATTAGCAACCCAACCTTGTCATATCAGCAACCCATCCTAGTCAAATAAGCAACCCACCCTAGTCAAATAAGCAACCCACCCTAGTCATATTAGCAACCCATTGTAGTCATATTAGCAGCCCATCCTATTCATATTAGCAACCCATTGTAGTCATATTAGCAACACATCCTATTCATATCAGCAACCCATCCTATCCATATCAACAACCCATCCTAGTCAAATAAGCAACCCACCCTAGTCATATTAGCAACCCATTGTAGTCATATCAACAACCCATCCTAGTCAAATATGCAACCCATCCTTTCATATTAACAACCAATCCTAGTCATATTAGCAACCCAACCTTGTCATATCAGCAACCCATCCTAGTCAAATAAGCAACCCACCCTAGTCATATTAGCAACCCACCCTAGTCATATTAGCAACCCATTGTAGTCATATTAGCAGCCCATCCTATTCATATTAGCAACCCATTGTAGTCATATTAGCAACACATCCTATTCATATCAGCAACCCATCCTATTCATATCAACAACCCATCCTAGTCAAATAAGCAACCCACCCTAGTCATATTAGCAACCCATTGTAGTCATATCAACAACCCATCCTAGTCAAATATGCAACCCATCCTTTCATATTAACAACCAATCCTAGTCATATTAGCAACCCAACCTTGTCATATCAGCAACCCATCCTAGTCAAATAAGCAACCCACCCTAGTCATATTAGCAACCCATTGCAGTCATATTAGCAGCCCATCCTATTCATATTAGCAACCCATTGTAGTCATATTAGCAACCCATCCTATTCATATCAGCAACCTGTCCTATTCATATCAACAACCCATCCTAGTCATATCAGCAACCCATCCTATTCATATCAAAAACCCATCCTAGTCAAATAAGCAACCCACCCTAGTCATATTAGCAACCCATCCTAGTCATATCAGCAACCCTTCCTATTCATATCAACAACCAATCCTAGTCAAATAAGCAACCCACCCTAGTCATATTAGCAACCCATCCTGTTCATATCAACAACCCATCCTAGTCATATCAGCAACCCATCCTATTCATGTCAACAACCCATCCTAGTCAAATAAGCAACCCACCCTAGTCATATTAGCAACCCATCCTATTCATATCAACAACCCATCATATTCATATCAACAACCCACCCTAGTCATATCAGCAACCCATCCTATTCATATCAACAACCCATCCTAGTCATATTTGCAACCCATCCTATTCATATCAACAACCCATCCTAGTCAAATAAGCAACCCACCCTAGTCATATTAACAACCCATTCTAGTCATATTAACAACCTATTCTAGTCATATCAACAACCCTTCCTAGTCATATTAGTAACCCATCCTAGTCATATTTGCAACTCATCCTAGTCATATTTGCAACCCATCCTAGTCATATTAGCAACCCATCCTAGTCATATTAGCAACCCATCCTAGTCATATTTGCAACCCATCCTAGTCATATTAACAACACATTCTAGTCATATTAGCAACCCATCCTAGTCATATTAGCAACCCATCCTATTCATATCAACAACCCACCCTAGTCATATTAGCAACCCATCCTAGTCATATTAGCAACCCATCCTAGTCAAATTAGCAACCCATCCTAGTCATATTAACAACCCATTCTAGTCATATTAGCAACCCATCCTAGTCATATTAGCAACCCATCCTATTCATATCAACCACCCACCCTAGTCATATTAGCAACCCATCCTAGTCATATTAGCAACCCATCCTAGTCAAATTAGCAACCCATCCTAGTCATATTAGCAACCCATCCTAGTCATATTAGCAACCCATCCTAGTCATATTATTAACCCATCCTAGTCATATCAGTAACCCATCCTAGTCATATTAGTAACCCATCCTAGTCATATTAGTAACCCATCCTAGTCATATTAGTAACCATCCTAGTCATATTAGTAACCCATCCTAGTCATATCAGCAACCCATCCTAGTCATATTAGCAACCCATCCTAGTCAAATTAGCAACCCATCCTAGTCATATTAACAACCCATCCTAGTCATATTAACAACCAATCCTAGTCATATTTGCAACCCATCCTAGTCAAATTAACAACCAATCCTAGTCATATTTGCAACCCTTCCTAGTCATATTAACAACCAATCCTAGTCATATTTGCAACCCATCCTAGTCATATTAACATCCAATCCTAGTCATATTAGCAACCCATCCTAGTCATATTAGCAACCAATTCTATTCATATTAGCAACCCATCCTATTCATATCAGCAACCCATCCTAGTCAAATAAGCAACCCACCCTAGTCATATTAGCAACCCATTGTAGTCATATTAGCAGCCCATCCTATTCATATTAGCAACCCATTGTAGTCATATTAGCAACACATCCTATTCATATCAGCAACCCATCCTATCCATATCAACAACCCATCCTAGTCAAATAAGCAACCCACCCTAGTCATATTAGCAACCCATTGTAGTCATATCAACAACCCATCCTAGTCAAATATGCAACCCATCCTTTCATATTAACAACCAATCCTAGTCATATTAGCAACCCAACCTTGTCATATCAGCAACCCATCCTAGTCAAATAAGCAACCCACCCTAGTCATATTAGCAACCCACCCTAGTCATATTAGCAACCCATTGCAGTCATATTAGCAGCCCATCCTATTCATATTAGCAACCCATTGTAGTCATATTAGCAACACATCCTATTCATATCAGCAACCCATCCTATTCATATCAACAACCCATCCTAGTCAAATAAGCAACCCACCCTAGTCATATTAGCAACCCTGTCACAGCCGTCCTCCTCTTCATCTGAAGAGGAGAGACGAGATGGATCTGAGGACCAATACGCGGCGTGGTAAGTGTCCATGGCAAATCTTTAATCAAGAAAGACTGAACACTATACAAATGAGTAACAAAAAACCTGCCTCTGATTGAGAACCATACTAGGCCGAAAACATAGAAATGCCCCAAAACATAGAAAAACAAACATAGACTGCCCACCCAACTCACGCCCTGACCATACTAAATAAATACAAAACAACGGAAATAAAGGTCAGAACGTGACAGTACCCCCCCCCCAAAGGTGCGGACTCCGGCCGCAAAACCTTGACCTATAGGGGAGGGTCTGGGTGGGCGTCTGTCCGCGGTGGCGGCTCTGGCGCGGGACGCGGACCCCACCTCATCATTGTCTTAGTCCGCCTTATTGTCCTTCTCCGTAGCTTTCTCAGCATGACCACCCCTCTCAATGACCCCACTGGACAGAGGGACAGCTGCTCGGGACAGAGGGACAGCTGCTCGGGACAGAGGGACAGCTGCTCGGGACAGAGGGGCAGCTGCTCGGGACAGAGGGGCAGCTGCTCGGGACAGAGGGGCAGCTGCTCGGGACAGAGGGGCAGCTGCTCGGGACAGAGGGGCAGCTGCTCGGGACAGAGGGGCAGCTGCTCGGGACAGAGGGGCTCCGGCAGCGGCGCCGGACAGGCGGGGGGCTCCGGCAGCGGCGCCGGGCAGGCGGGGGGCTCCAGCAGCGGCGCCGGGCAGGCGGGGGGCTCCGGCAGCGGCGCCGGGCAGGCGGGGGGCTCCGGCAGCGGCGCCGGGCAGGCGGGGGGCTCCGGCAGAGGCGCCGGGCAGGCGGGGGGCTCCGGCAGAGGCGCCGGGCAGGCGGGGGGCTCCGGCAGAGGCGCCGGACAGGCGGGAGGCTCCGGCAGAGGCGCCGGACAGGCGGGAGGCTCCGGCAGAGGCGCCGGACAGGCGGGAGGCTCCGGCAGCGGCGCCGGACAGGCGGGAGACTCCGGCAGCGGCGCCGGACAGGCGGGAGACTCCGGCAGCGGCGCCGGACAGGCGGGAGACTCCGGCAGCGGCGCCGGACAGGCGGGAGACTCCGGCAGCGGCGCCGGACAGGCGGGAGGCTCCGGCAGAGGCGCCGGACAGGCGGGAGGCTCCGGCAGAGGCGCCGGACAGGCGGGAGGCTCCGGACAGGCGGGAGGCTCCGGCAGAGGCGCCGGACAGGCGGGAGGCTCCGGCAGCGGCGCCGGACAGGCGGGAGGCTCCGGCAGCGGCGCCGGACAGGCGGGAGGCTCCGGCAGCGGCGCCGGACAGGCGGGAGGCTCCGGCAGCGGCGCCGGACAGGCGGGAGGCTCCGGCAGCGGCGCCGGACAGGCGGGAGGCTCCGGCAGAGGCGCCGGACAGGCGGGAGGCTCCGGCAGAGGCGCCGGACAGGCGGGAGGCTCCGGACAGGCGGGAGGCTCCGGCAGAGGCGCCGGACAGGCGGGAGGCTCCGGCAGCGGCGCCGGACAGGCGGGAGGCTCCGGCAGCGGCGCCGGACAGGCGGGAGGCTCCGGCAGCGGCGCCGGACAGGCGGGAGGCTCCGGCAGCGGCGCCGGACAGGCGGGAGGCTCCGGCAGCGGCGCCGGACAGGCGGGAGGCTCCGGCAGCGGCGCCGGACAGGCGGGAGGCTCCGGCAGCGGCGCCGGACAGGCGGGAGACTCCGGCAGCGGCGCCGGACAGGCGGGAGACCACCTGCAGGGAGGAGACAGAGAGACAGCCTGGTGCGTGGGGCTGCCACAGGTACCACCAGGCTGGGGAGCCCTTCAGGAGGCTTGGGGTTAGGAGGAGGCACCTGAAGGACCGGGCTGTGGGGGAGCACTGGAGCTCTGGTGCGCAACCTTGGCACCACCTCCCCAGGCTGGATAACCACTCTAGCCCGGACCCTCCAGAGTGCAGGCACAGGTTGAACCGGGCTGTGGGTAAGCACGGGAGATCTAGTGCTTACTACACGCACCTCTCCCTTAGGCTCCATTCCCACATTCGCCCGGCACGAGCGGAGCGCAGGCAGAGGACGCACTGCACCCTCCCAGCGCCCCGAAGACACAGCACGCAGAGCCGGCGCAGGATACCCTGGACCAAAACTGCGTACCGGCGACCAGACCCGCTGAGCAGGCACCATACGCCCTGGCTCGATGCCCGCACTCGCATGACACTCTCGGGGGGCTGTCCTATAGCGCACCGGGCTATGGCCACGTACTGGCGACACCGTGCGCTTAACCGCATAACACGGTGCCTGCCCAGTATCGCGCTGCTTACAATAAGCACGAGGAGTGAGCGCAGGTCTGCTACCTGGCTTAGCTCCACCCCTCGTGTGCCCCCCCCCAAAAAATTTTTTGGGGCTGTCGCACTGCCGTGCTGCCTCCTCATATCGCCGCCGCTCAGCTTTCGCTGCCTCCAGCTCTGCTTTGGGGCGGCGATATTCCCCAGCCTGTGCCCAGGGTCCCTCTCCGTTCAGTATCTCCTCCCAAGTCCAGGAGTCCTGTGATACCGGCCGCTGTTGTTGCTGCTGCTGCTGCTGCTGTCGTCGCTGTTTTCTACCACGCCGCTTGGTCCTTGGTTGGTGGGTGATTCTGTCACGGCCGTCCTCCTCTTCATCTGAAGAGGAGAGACGAGATGGATCTGAGGACCAATATGCGGCGTGGTAAGTGTCCATGGCAAATCTTTAATCAAGAAAGACTGAACACTATACAAACGAGTAACAAAAAACCAAATTCGACTGTGAAGCTACAAAATGAGACCTGTGCTGAAACAAGCCATCAACATAGACAATCACCCACAAACAAACAGTGCAACCCAGGCTACCTAAGTATGATTCTCAATCAGAGACAACTAATGACACCTGCCTCTGATTGAGAACCATACTAGGCCGAAAACATAGAAATGCCCCAAAACATAGAAAAACAAACATAGACTGCCCACCCAACTCACGCCCTGACCATACTAAATAAATACAAAACAACGGAAATAAAGGTCAGAACGTGACAAACCCATTGTAGTCAGCAACCCTTCCTATTCATATCAACAACCAATCCTAGTCAAATAAGCAACCCACCCTAGTCATATTAGGAACCCATCCTATTCATATCAACAACCCATCCTAGTCATATCAGCAACCCATCCTATTCATGTCAACAACCCATCCTAGTCAAATAAGCAACACACCCTAGTCATATTAGCAACCCATCCTATTCATATCAACAACCCATCCTATTCATATCAACAACCCATCCTAGTCATATCAGCAACCCATCCTATTCATATCAACAACCCATCCTAGTCATATCAGCAACCCATCCTATTCATATCAACAACCCATCCTGGTCAAATAAGCAACCCACCCTAGTCATATTAGCAACCCATCCTAGTCATATCAGCAACCCTTCCTATTCATATCAACAACCAATCCTAGTCAAATAAGCAACCCACCCTAGTCATATTAGCAACCCATCCTATTCATATCAACAACCCATCCTAGTCATATCAGCAACCCATCCTATTCATGTCAACAACCCATCCTAGTCAAATAAGCAACCCACCCTAGTCATATTAGCAACCCATCCTATTCATATCAACAACCCATCCTATTCATATCAACAACCCATCCTAGTCATGTCAGCAACCCATCCTATTCATATCAACAACCCATCCTAGTCATATTTGCAACCCATCCTATTCATATCAACAACCCATCCTAGTCAAATAAGCAACCCACCCTAGTCATATTAACAACCCATTCTAGTCATATTAACAACCCATTCTAGTCATATCAACAACCCTTCCTAGTCATATTAGTAACCCATCCTAGTCATATTTGCAACTCATCCTAGTCATATTTGCAACCCATCCTAGTCATATTAGCAACCTATCCTAGTCATATTAGCAACCCATCCTAGTCATATTTGCAACCCATCCTAGTCATATTAGCAACCCATCCTAGTCATATTTGCAACCCATCCTAGTCATATTAACAACCCATTCTAGTCATATTACCAACCCATCCTAGTCATATTTGCAACCCAATCTAGTTTTTACATGTTTTTCTTCCTTCTCCTTCTATATTTCTAACGAGATGTTCATCTCTATTACATTTACATCATCTATCAGGTGCTCTGTTTAGAATGTTGTTTTCCTAGGTGCTCTGTTTAGAATGGTGTTTTCCCAGGTGCTCTGTTTAGAATGGTGTTTTCCAAGGTGCTCTGTTTAGAATGTTGTTTTCCCAGGTGCTCTGTTTAGAATGTTGTTTTCCCAGGTGCTCTGTTTAGAATGTTGTTTTCCCAGGTGCTCTGTTTAGAATGTTGTTTTCCCAGGTGTTCTGTTTAGAATGGTGTTTTCCCAGGTGCTCTGTTTAGAATGGTGTTTTCTCAGGTGCTCTGTTTGGAATGGTGTTTTCCCAGGTGCTCTGTTTAGAATGGTGTTTTCCCAGGTGTTCTGTTTAGAATGATGTTTTCCTCAGGTGCTCCGTTTAGAATGGTGTTTTCACAGGTGCGCTCTTTAGAATGGTGTTTTCCCAGGTGCTCTGTTTAGAATGGTGTTTTCCCAGGTGCGCTCTTTAGAATGGTGTTTTCCCAGGTGTTCTGTTTAGAATGTTGTTTTCCCAGGTGCTCTGTTTAGAATGGTGTTTTCCCAGATGCGCTCTTTAGAATGGTGTTTTCCCAGGTGCTCTGTTTAGAATTGTGTTTTCCCAGATGCGTTGTTTAGAATTATGTTTTCTTGGGTGCGCTGTTTAGAATGGTGTTTTCCCGCGAATTCCATTTGAAAATTACATTTAATTGGCTGCTTCATTACATGAGTTGCATGTTCTTTTAAGATGCATTACCATTATTTAAGTGTGATTTCTGTCATTTTGAGCACCGTGGTTGGATGCCCTAATGAGTTATACACCCAATTCTTATAGGTCCGGTAAATTTCTAAAATAGACAGTCACGTTGTCCTATGCCACATTTTCCAAACGGAAACCCTGGTTAAATGATATCATTGAAACACCTATGCGATTGTGCATTGTGCTTTAAAACTAACCCTAACCAAAGATTTCACTGACCATCGAGCTGGAGAGAATCTAATGTTGTAATGTTGAGCTGTGTTCCAGTTCACACACAGTCACACACTCACATAGAGAGAGGTCCTTGGGCCATTTCCACCATTTACATGTTGAATAATGCACCCCAGCAGATCCATTCATGCATATTTTGACTCCCCTTTTCCCTCTTCCCCGAAACCCAGAATACTCCTTACAAATCAATTAGAGCAGAGCCACAGATAAACCCTCCACTCCTAGCTAAAATGGCCACCTTTAAATGAGGGGCTTTTACAGTAGCCTGAGATCAAATGATTATAAATGGGGAATCTCTCTGTCCGCTCCACCTCCCCTCCTCCCTTCTCGTCTTTATGTTGTATCCTTTTCTCTCTTATATATTTATTTTTAACCAGGGGGGGGCATTTGGTCTCCAGGTCATAGAGAGTTCAAATAGAGCACCAGGGATTGTTCACCACTCTGCCTAATTTCTGAGATGGGTCTGTTATAAGGAGCAGCCAGGGAGAAAGCCCCTTTAATTACACTGATTTATGGAGAACTTTATTGAGCTTATTACACGTGGACCAAGGATAGGAGTTTTCTGAGTGCTAGCTAGCTTGATGCTTAATTTACGTGTTGATTATGTGGCAAAGAACAGGAAGCTTGATAAACCAACGTACAGTATCGGATCTCATCCTGTGGGTCTTTCATCTGCAATAATCTGTGCTCAATTAGTGCCAATAAACTCTATCTTCTCCTTGTCCATCACTCTATCACTATTTCACTTCTTCTCCATGACAACAGTAACAATAACATCAGCAACAACAAGAATAGTTTTTATAGGACAGAACGGTCTTAATTTGTGGTGAATTTACATAGGACCACATTATTGTACAATTCCATCCTAATCTGCTTTACTGCTCTTTTAGGTAAGCTTTTAGGTAGGACCATCGTCTTTTTCACACAAACACAGACTAATGGTAGTACTTTTAATGCAATGTACTATAATGTCTCTGAGCTGCAAAGTAAATCTTTAAATCTCACAGAATTATATAGGACTCATTATGCAATTCATCAAAGGGGTAATGCTCCAACTTTGTCAAGATAAAACATTGATCTCCACCACCGCTCTGAGGTATAAACGCATGTTATTTTCCCCTGGTCCTGCCTCAAACTATTAAGGTGGAGAGACACAGAGGCATAGTTAAAGGACAACTGTGGAATTTTAGACATCAGCAGAAAAAGTATTCTTCATGGAAAAGAGGGCTGGTGTGTTGTTTGAATTATCATGATGGTTACTCTCTAAATCAGGGTCGGCCCTCCTTGGGCCCAAGGCTTGAGAGAGATGATGGAGCTTTTCCACTTGTGGCCATGTTTGTAGCTACCCGCTGAGAAGACGTGAAGATACTCTCATGCCTTTGATATAGGGCAAGTGTATTAATAGATAGAACCATACCTCTCAAACGTATGTATCAACCGGGAGGAGAAGAGGCTTTGCACCATTACGCCTACAGAGGCTCTTTGATCCCATAATAGTTTTTCAGATGCTCAAATCATTTTCTGAAATTGAAATAACACTTAGTATTATGCTACGCATACACATAAAACCATTCAAATTGAATTTATATGTAAAAAATCCATATTTTTTGGTGTTCCTCTTGTTACACATTTTTACAGTGTATTTTCTCAGACAGGTAGTCATTTTTGATGGTATTATTATTTTATGAAAGAATACATGTGAAACATAACAAGAGTTGTCTCAACAATATGTGGTTCAAACATAAAGCCCAGGGTGAGAGTTGGTTAATTCAAGAACTGAAACCATTTCCACGATACTGTAGGATAGGTTCTAATCTCCATTGGTATAAGCAGGATCGCTGTGGCTGAGTTTGGCTTAATTGGTTTGGAGGCTCCTGGCCAGGCACACGGTGCGGTGCATACGTCACATTACAGACATGTACTGCCGTATGTGCACTGGGGCATACAACTCTCTGATTGGATGCTGATGAGTACATCCATATGTGTTTTCCTCTCCTATGTATTTAATTGGTGTGGCAGAACAGGCCTGGAATGACAACAGATATGAAACACATTCCA
The DNA here is from genome assembly GCF_013265735.2 of Oncorhynchus mykiss. Lineage (NCBI taxonomy): Eukaryota > Metazoa > Chordata > Actinopteri > Salmoniformes > Salmonidae > Oncorhynchus > Oncorhynchus mykiss. The sequence continues at coordinate 70,774,593 of NC_048570.1, read as the reverse complement.
TCCAGACAGCTACCAGAATGGGTTGAGTTTTATGAAATGGGATCTCTAACGATTTTTTTCCCTTTTAGGGCTAAAACCATTGGTTCATTTCCTTCCTACATGGATGAGTTCCTCAATTTTACGCCAATCTACGAAGGTAATGCCATGCTGTTTAGACTGCTCAGCTTTCAATATTATTTGCATTATTTACACACACACACACACACACACACACACACACACACACACACACACACACACACACACACACACACACACACACACACACACACACACACACACATAGAGCGATAGAGAGAGGAGAGGAGAGAATGAAATGTCGAAATTACATTGGAATCTACCCCCTGCTCCAGGTAATTACCCAGAGTTCTTAGCCCCGGCCTGATGATGAGAAGTGCTCATGTTTATGCACACAGAGGAGATTATGCATTCACAACAGTCAGACCACCGCTGCCGCCCCACTTCCTCACTCTGTAATTAGAAAAGGATTAGGCCACCCGCTAAAATGAAAAGAGAACCTTATTTTGAACCATATCCTGCAGCGAACAATATTGTCCATATTAATGTGTGATGTGTTTGTCTGGTGGCCTCTCCTTTTGGTGGGAATGTATGGCTAGTGACTAAATTAGTAATGATTTGTACGTTTTTCTCAGAAAAGATTGAGGTTGTACATCAGAAAGAAAAGTCCCTTTCGAATACGACAACTTCAAGGAGACAGAACGAGAGTTTAGAAAAACCGAGTTCTAGAAGAAGTCAGACGGGGCTGGAGGCAATGAGAGAAGGAGAGGTGAATTAATCAAGCTGACAAAGAGAGAAGGCCCTGTGCTGACCCCTCCATGGTGTCCTCACTCCCCATTACCCTCGGAGAGCCACGCACTCCGGAATGTCACTAATTAAGGATCAGCGGTTCACACGATTGGAGGGGATTGAGAGATGTTAGTCACTGTATCCATCCCTCCCTTAGTCATTGTAATAACTCACTTCTGACACGCCCACGAACAAAGGTGGAAATCCTAATGAGTGTCTATTGATGTCTTTGCTTTGACCTCGTTTAAATTGCTGGACGTCTATGGATGGTGATGATAGCCTATCACTGCTAGAGAGGTGGACAGACACATGCACTGTGTCTCTCATTAGTCAAAAGTTTTGAGTAAACCCTGAGTACAGTTACTTAAAGTGATTTTGTAGTCATTACTCAAAAGATAGAGTCACTGTGACCCTGTAATAGGTCCATATTTGAGTTGTATCAGCTTGCAAAAAAATGTAACCCCCCCTGTAAGCCACACCTCCAATATAAATTCCCAGTGTGCCTTGCCTTTTCGAGTGAAATGTAGAGTTATCACCCATGACAGTATTTGTTGGTGACAGAGACACGGTTGTTAAATTCCTTCATTTTCAGTCATGTGGCCTTCACCAAGTGAATTCCTAGATGAATGTTATCATTGTAATTAAATTCTGTATCTCATGAGGCCTTAGTTTGAGGCCTAGCTTTATCAAAGTACAGTGGCCTGAAACTCATGGTTTACAGGACACATCAGGCTTGGCCATTAGGGCTGAAAAATTCCAGTAACTTTCCCAAAATTCCCAAAATTCCCAAAATTCCCAACCAAGAGTTCTGGAAACCCTGGGAAATTTACCAGAATTTTTGCAACCCTACCTGCATGTCACATTATGCTGGTTTGCAAAGTTAAGTGTAATTCCTATTGGAATCCAGACAGATTTATCCAACAGTTGATTTTTATTCACCCGCAACCTGCATTGACTACCTATGCCATTTAAAATGGAACAACCAGTTCTGTAATTAAATCATTGGATTAGTTTAGAAGAATTTATGTTGTTTATTTTTGTCTAGCATAAGATTAATCAGTCAATCACTTACTGTATATGCAAAAGCTCAGATAAGCACAGATCAAAACATCTACCTGCAGTAGAGGATGCTGGGAAATTAGATAATTTATTATAACTTTTAAAAAATTAGATGTGACTTCTCATTTAGTTTTGAATTAGTACCGCATAAACATTTGAAGTAATAATGACTTTTCATTGACTTTGAGATCAACTTACTGGAAATATTTGAGTTGATAATGCCTTAGGGTTTACAATAGAAGAAATGTGTTTGTGTGCAGATTAATACCAATTCAGATTTATTTTTTCAAATGATTTTCCTTTGTTATGGTTATATTTACACATTTATTAAGAAATCACTGAGGGTGTGCTGTACTGTATTGTTGTAAACTGAATGCTTTACTACACCTAACAACACATGTTACACATTAAAATGTTGTAATATAAGATGTTGCCATTTGTAGCCTCGGGCACATGCAGGCACGCATGTGCACACACACACACACACGAACACACACATGCACACACACACACAAACACACAAACACACACACACACACACACACACACACACACACACACACACAAACACACACACACACACACACACACACACAAACACACACACACACACACACACACATGAGTACACACATATATTCATAATAGAGGGCGACAATAAAAGGCTGTAATCCATCTGCTGCTTATGGAACCATGAAGAGGTCAGGGTCATATACTAGAAGAGGCTGCCATTGGAACAGCCTCGAACAGGAAATGGATTTGTCTCACAGATCTAATACATGCAGCACAATCCCATGTGTGTGCTGTGGGGGTCCGACACTAGAATGACACTGGAGATGGCAGCACAGGACCTGCAGACCCACCTGACCAGATGATAAATGATAACAGGTAAAGAATAGATGAACAGAGGAGGGAAGGTAGACAGTTGTCGTCTACAAGAGTGGCTGGATCATACAATATATATTTTTTAAAGACAAAACAATTGTCTCTCCCTATTTACAGTACCATCACACCATTGCTGTAATAATCATTTTGGGGATTTAGATCATTTTCGCTCTTTTACTATTCTCTGTTCTCACTCTCCTTTTCGCCACAATAAACTAGGACTACAGTAGCCCTGTCGGACAATGAGAGAAAGTGAAGCCCTAATGGCATATAAACGAGAGACCAACACATATTTTCCTCATTAAGGTACAGGAATAAATGCGTCAAAGCATGAAATTAGCAACACACCTGCACCTCGAAACAACCTGATTTGCAAACGAATGATCCGTGCAGAGCGCAAGAAATGCTGATGATTAGAATAATAGGCGGGCTTTGCCTTTTTGCGTTTCCAAGGCGATTCTATTCCATAGTGTGATAGTGTGAAATTATGTTTTTTGTAATTAGTCCTCCTCTACCTTTCTGTTGTTGGACTAGCCTACTCTATACTGTAATGTTAATTCACTGGTAATTTGCAAAATAGTGTTACTGTAGTAACATACTGTAGTCTTTACCTCAAATGGTAAGGTAATTGGGAGTTGTCCAATTCACGGGAATGCAAGGTGCACAGTATGTCCATTGTCTATTTTTGCCATGAACTACATTTCAGTGACCAATAAGATTATTCAGTTTTCTATTGAGCTTGAATCAAGTTAATGTCAGCCTGAAATAATTTTTTACCATATCAAAATGATACAAGTTTTGAAGCAATGATGCTATAATTACGTTTTTGGTTAATTTACTAAGAGCTGTGGTTCTTACTCTAGCCCTTCTGGAGAGTCCCTCTCCAAAACCCCATAATGCTCTGAGATGTGATATTATCGCTGAGGGAGACTCCTGCTGCATTAGAGCGAGAGCGAGGGTGAGGGAGCAGGCCTTAGTCCTTCCCACAATAAGGAAAAGTCGCACCACAGACACAAACAATAACCACACTTCCTCCTCACCGGTGCCCCGATGCACCCAAATGTAGAAAAATGATGGGGGGTGACGCTCACCACTGCATTACTTTTGAGTTACGGGGCCATTTGCAATTCAAAGTGTGCAGAATGCTGACCACACCACTACCAACTCCATAGGCCCACTGAGGCAAATAAGGCTGGGGCAATTTGCAGCCCCCGACGCTCTGAAACGCACTTTTGGGCCACGTCATGTAAAAATATGATAAATATCTAAACTAATGAGGTCAAATTTGGTTTTCTGAAAACAAAAATAGAGGTGTGAGGCAAGACTTAACTTCATACACCAAGGTTGCCATTAACTTGCTTTGATAGTGTTGGCCTTGAGGCCATGGCTACACAAATGATGTATTTGTAAATCAATTATTATTTTTACATATCTGAGGAAATATTGGACAGCACCTAATAATAATTCAAGCTAAAGCAAAGTGAATGATTGATTACTCATTGTATTGATTTTTATCGGTGAGGAGAGGACCGAATCTTGATGATTTGCAAGCACACCTGCTTGGGAGTAAAATTAGCAAAAATAAAACAAAAACAAAAAAACACAGAAAGCTTGAGTTTCTTGAATCATGATCGGACATTATCCCGAAAACATAATCTCATCCGAAACATTAATCAAATAGTCAGACTCCTGTGCAGCCATATGGAGCAGCAGCATGTGAAGTGAGTCCAAACTTGCTGATCCTCAGTAACTGGGCCCAATTAAGTGTACCGGCTGCATCCAGCACATCAGGCTGCGCTCCAGCCAGAGAAGCACTAGTACAGTATTTCTCCCAGCACTGTGCCCAGTCAAAAACAGGAGCACTCCCCGAGACTCTGATTAATGATGGAGCGGTAGCACTACCAGAGAGGATTCAGGAGGTGATGGGAGAGGGAAGGGCGAAGGGGAATCAGACGGAACTTTAGGGGTTGTCTGGTTATTATGGGCCTGAAAGTTATTGCTTCCTGTTAAATAGACAATTGTTATACGAACCAAGGGGCCATTTGACATTTGATTGTGGTTAGAAAGATATGATTCATATTAGATTGTCAAGATTAAATAAAACAGAACATGTTATTAACAACAACAAGAATGAATACAAATGTGGAAAATAGGAACTTTTACTGACATATTGGCCAATTTAATAACTGATACAATTATACTGTACTCACTTATTTGGGATAATCACTCATCACAAAAGAAAGCTGATGGCTAATAATCACAAAGATGCTTTCAGTGGTGTTCTTATTACCACGTCCACAATGGTTCACATGGGTGTGATCTACCCTCAGCTGGGGGTTGACATGCAGTACTTTAAAGCCATGTCTATTAAATACACCTGTATAACCACATTCTGAATAGTACCCTGAGGACCTTGAACATTTTAATACTGGTCATTAATAGAGCTGGAGCTTCCAATAATGGAGGAGACATAATGAAACATCCCTACTGCACAACACTTTACTGAGAGCTTCCCTATCACTCACAAACCGCTCTTTCATGTGTTAATGTGGAGGGATTGTACCATATTAAAAGAAAGGACTAACAATGTGTTTTAAAATTATGATAGCACATTTACTTTCCAAGCATTCAGAAACCTTTAGAGCATTTCATGTTTGCAGATTACATTTCACGAAATACCCTGCAATGTACCCTACTAACACAGCTAGCAAGCACTGATTTCCTCGATGAAAAGTTAAATATCCCACTCCACTCTTAGATCGATTTAAACATTTCATCCCCAAAAAACATGCAGAACAGGTGGTCAGTGGTGGTCTGGTCTACACAAGGAATTATCGCCGATTTCCATTGATCACCTATTGCTAAACACATAACCTCTGCATTATTGACCGATAAAGCTTGTTAATTCTGTCTCTTTTTAGTCTGAGCGACCTACTCCAGCTTTGAAGTGCCCTCATATGGATTGTGTGGTAATCCTCAGTAGCATAGTAACCGTATTGGATTTAACTCCTAGGAAGTGCCTGTGCCTGTTTCATTGATGAGATGCTATTCTTGGTCGTTTGACTGCCTTACTGAGACAGTATGGAGCTGGGGCCCAGTCTGGTTGGCTTTGTATCTGTTAAAGAACAGTTAGAGGTCTGGAAGCGGGTTCAAGTACACTCTCGAGTCCAATGTTACTGCTTGGATTGCCAAGGTGCAGACTTCTATATAAGGTCTATGTCTGTTTAGAAATGTGACAACAGTGTAGCTAGCGACTAGCATTAGGCTAATACTAATGCGTTAATACTAATACATTAATACTAATAGGCCAATACTAATAGGCTAATGCTAATACGTTAATACTAATAGGCTAATACTAATATGTTAATACTAATAGGCTAATACTAATAGGCTAATACTAATGTGTTAATACTAATAGGATAATACTAATGTGTTAATACTAATAGGATAATACTAATATGTTAATACTAATAGGCTAATAGTAATATGTTCATACTAATAGGCCAATACTAATAGGCCAATACTAATAGTACTAATAGGCTAATACCAATATGTTAATACTAATAGGCTAATACTAATAGGCTAATACCAATATGTTAATACTAATAGGATAATACTAATACGTTAATACTAATAGGCTAATACGAATAGGCTAATACTAATATGTTAATACTAATAGGCTAATACTAATAGGCTAATATCAACATGTTAATACTAATAGGCTAATACTAATAGACTACTACAATACATGATAAGTTATAAAGACACTACTGTGTGCGTTTCAAATCACATTTAGCTGAGCCTACATGAAGGCCAAAAGACCCCTGTATCGTGTTACTGATGGCTTACTGCCGTATCCATACATAGGCAGTCACAATATAAAAGAAAAGCAAGCTATCTTAAGACCAAGGGCAAGCTATAGGATCCATTCTGACGTGCAAGTGGTGTCTACCTGTGCAGCCAATAGATTGATTGATTGTCCTCTGCAATGTGAGAAGGAGGAAGCTACTTTCTCATGCAAGAGGATCAATCTGCACTGCAAGGTGAATCTATTGGCGCTAATCGGCTAATCACATGGCTAAAGGTGAGGTCCGCCTGCAAAGCTCTCTGATTTTAACCTTGACTAGGGTTGTATTGGAGACATGGAGCAGTTTCAGGGGGCACTTTCAAAAACCTCAACACTGAAGTTAGTCTGCTTAAAGTCTGGCTACGTCTTGGTCCACTGCCAGGAGTTTACTCGTATGGTATAGACAAAGAAAACAGTTCTATAGAATTATGTGTGTGTTTCTATAACCAGGTTTACATCCAACCTTTTTATGCCAGTAAAGTACTGTACATGTCGAATAAAACATTTAATGACAGACCTGATGGAAACAGCAACGTCAGAAAACTTTCAAAATGTCAACAAAACAAAATGCTGGACAAGGTGGGATATTTTTGTGTTGGTAAATTTAATGATGCGAGAAATGGCGGTGAAATGCCTTTATGAGGAAATATTGATATATTAACTGTCATATCGAAGTAAACTTGGAGTCACGCGAGGACATGTGTGGTCCTCCCACTACGACTCTGGAAAGTATGCAGTTCATTAGGCTACAGATTGAATAAGTTATGATGAACTTCACAGGGCAGTGCTTGATGCTCCTTTCCAATAAATATTTAAGGTCTTATTCTGGTGATGCCTCTCCCTCTTTTTCCCCTGCCCTGCTACAAAGTTTCTCCCTGCAGGCAGTCACTGAGTCCGAGGTGCTAAAGGAGCCCTTGAAACTTGACCCCAAGTCAGATAGTTTAGACCCTTTCTTCTTTGAGGTTGCTGCCCCTATCATTGCCAAGCCTATCTCCAACCTTTTAACCTGTCTCTCCTTTCTGGGGAGGTTCCCATTGCTTGCAAGGTTCGTTCTTTATTTAAAGGGGAGATGAAACTGATCTTAACTGTTATGGGCCTATTTCTATTTTGCCCTGTTTATCAAAAGTGTTGGAAAAACGTGTCAATAATCAACTGACTGGCTTTCTTGATGTCTATAGTATTCAATCTGGTTTCCGCTCAGGTTATGGATGTGTCACTGCAACCTTAAAGGTCCTTAATGATGTCACCATTGCCCTTGATTATAAGAAATGTTGTGCTGCCATTTTTATTGACTTTGCCAAAGCTTTTGATACAGTAGACCATTCCAATATTGTGTGCCGGCTAAGGAGTATTGGTGTCTCTGAGGGGTCTTTGGCCTGGTTTGCTAACTACCCCTCTCAAAGAATGCAGTGTATAAAGTCAGAAAATCTGCTGCTCAGCCACTGCCCGTCACCAAGAGAGTACCCCAAGGCTCAATCCTTGGCCCCACGCTCTTCAATTTACATCAACAACATAGCTCAGGCAGTAGGAGGTTCTCTCGTCCATGTATTTGTAGATGAAATATGATATGATATATGATCTTATACTCAGCTGGCCCCGACCCGGAGTTTGTGTTAAATGCTCTACAACAAAGTGTTCTTACTGTCCAACAAGCTTTCTCTACCCTTAACCTTGTTCTGAACACCTCCAAAACAAACACATTCCTCTTGTCCAGATGGGTTAGGGCAAATTGGAGTGGGTCTAGGGTGTCAGGTAGGTTGGAGGTGATATGATCCTTGACTAGTCTCTCAAAGCACTTCAAGATGACGGAAGTGAGTGCTACGGAGCGATAGTTGTTTAGCTCAGTTACCTTGTCTTTCTTGGGAACAGGAACAATGGTGGCCCTCTTCAAGAATGTGGGAACAGCAGACTGGGATAGGGATTGGTTGAATATGTCCGTAAACACACCAGCCAGCTGGTCTGCGCATGCTCTGAGGATGCGGCTAGGGATGCCGTCTTGCGAGTGTTAACACATTTAAATGTTTTACTCACGTTGGCTGCAGTGAAGGAGAGCCCACAGGTTTTGGTAGCGGGCCGTGTCGGTGGCACTGTATTTTCCTCAAAGCGAGCAAAGAAGCTGTTTAGTTTGTCTGGGAACAAGACAGCGGGGTCCGCGACCGGGCTGGTTTTCTTTTTGTAGTCCGTGATTGACTGTAGACCCTGCCACATACCTCTCATGTCTGAGCCATTGAATTGCGACTCTACTTGGCCTCTATACTGACGCTTAGCTTGTTTGAATGCCTTGCGGAGGGAACAGCTACAGTGTTTGTATTCGGTCATGTTTCCGGTTGCCTTGCCCAGATTAAAAGCAGTGGTCCGCACTTTCAGTTTTGCGCGAATGCTGCCATCAATCCACAGTTTCTGGATGGGGAAGGTTTTAATAGTCGCCGTGGGTACAACATCACCTATGCACCTCTAAGGGTTTAGAGCTTGAGGTAGTCACCTCATACAAGTACTTGGGTGTATGGCTAGACGGTACACTGTCCTTCTCTCAGCACACAATTCTCTGGGTTGCTCATATTTTCAGTTTGATGCAGCTAGCAACTGCAATGAGCTGCAACAAACACTCAAACTGGTCAGTTTTATCCCAATCGCTTCATTCAAAGACTCAATCATGGACACTCTTACTGACAGTTGTGGCTGCTTTGCGTGATGTATTGTTGTCTCTACCTTCTTGCCCTTTGTGCTGTTGTCTGTGCCCAATAATGTTTGTACCATGTTTTGTTCTGCTACCATGTTGTGTTGCTACCATGCTGTGTTGTCATGTGTTGCTGCCTTGCTATGTTGTTGTCTTAGGTCTCTTTTTATGTAGTGTGGTGTTCTCTCTTGTCGTGATGTGTGTTTTGTCCTATACTGTATATTCATATCAACATATATACAAATATATTTTTTAATCCCAGCCCCTGTCCCCATAGGAGGTTTTTTGCCTTTTGGTAGGCCGTCATTGTAAATCCAAATGTCAGTTGTAAAACTGACTTGCCTAGTTAAATAAAGGTTAAATAAAATAAAATGAATTAAACATGATGATTAGGGATGTAATGGTTCACCAATATGCATTTGTCCCAGGTTCAAATGTTCAAGATATGAGAGCATCGGTCTGCAGGACCCCAAACCGATCCAAATGTAGCATGCATCGATCAGAAATTCGATTCAACCGAATCGCCGGTTCACAATTTGTTTTGCTGAAATTACTTTCTTTCTACTTCCAGAAAATACCTATCATCTTTTGTGATAAAGGTCCTCTCCTTCAGTGTCAAACTAAGCATGTAATTATGTTGACAGTCATTGATCTACAATTCATTTTGCATGCCAAACAAGCACAGGCAATATCAGCAGTATAGTCAAACTGCGGGCAGTGTGCACGCTGACCAACAAGAAGTGGGCCTATTCCTGATCTGGCACATCTGTGTGTTACCTTACAGCATTCAAATATTTATCAAATGTGACTCGTTTCAGGAAACTAGGCGTATGTCCCAGGTCACTACTTCACAGGGGAGCCATTTGAACGTAAATGTTTTATTTTTATCAAAATTTATTTTTTGAGCAGAAATACATTCTGGAAAATCAAAGAGAGCCGAACACTCTAGGAGCACAGATGCAAAAATGTAATTACCAACCTTTCGACAGCCAAGCTGTCATATATCATATCATATACCCTGATGAATCATATTCCCTGATCATATACCCTGATGAAGACAGCTTGGCTGTCGAAACGTTGGTAATTCAATTTTTGCATCTGAGCTCCTAGAGTGTGCGGCTCTCTTTTATGTTCAAGTTTTCTACTCCGCTAGCCAGCACCTCGCCTAAATAGGTGTGCGTTTCTTTTTCTTCTAGAAATACCTTCTGGAACATGTGAACTTTCCTGTGCCTTAAAACAAACTCGTATGCCATCTGTAAATACAAATAAAATTGTTAAATTACGGGCCTAGTTGGTTTAGCCACAGAAAAAGTAAGCAACCTTCCCACTAGCCATGATTGGCTGAGATAATGAGTGGGCTGGACATGCCGAGATATGAGTTTGGATTGGTCCGCCATATACTGTAGCACACTTCTGTCTATTTGAGCTAGTCAGTAGGTATTGGTAATCCTGTCTCTTTAAAAAATATATATTGCGTTGTAGATCTGAATAAGTGTTGCTCTCCAAGTTTTGAAATCAGTGGAGTATGATAGCTAAGATTACATCTTCAAACTAAGGGCAACCATGGCATCCGTGACAGGGAGAAGCATCCATTCCATGTATACAGGTAAGATAGTCTAGCTAGCTACATTTTCAGATATTACACATTCCTAATTTTAACAATGTTAGCTAGTTAGCTAACATTAGCTGGCTGGCTCTCAAGCTAACATTACGTGTATGATCGTATTATTCGAATTATCTTATTATTCAAATCTCAGAGCCATTTGCTTTGCTTGTTATAGTCTAATGTTCGCTAGCTAACATTGAACCTGGTTGGTTAGCTGCCTGCAGATTCATGCAGGGTAGTAACGCCATGTTTGAGATTATGGTTCATTGTTTAGCTAGCTAGCTACATGTCTTAACAAAAGACTCCACTATGCAAGTATCCATTTCAATAGAATGTCACTGCGACAAATGTTGATAAACATAGCTGATAAATTCGCTATGGCTATCTCCTCCATTTTCAGATTACGGGTAAAATAGTCTAGCTAGCTACATTTTCAGATATTACACGTTTTAATTTGGACAGAAAGTCATTTTAATTTCAAGTTAAAGTGTACTGTTAGCAAGCTAGCTAATGTTAGCTGTCTGGCTCGCTAGCTAACGTTATGTGTATGATCATATTATTTGTTTCTCAGAGCTATTTGCTTTGCTAGTTATAGCCTAATGTTAGCTTGCTAACATTGAACCTGGTTGGTTAGCTACCTGCAGATTCATGCAGGGTAGTAACATCATGAGTTGGGATTATGGTTCATTGTTTAGCCAGCTAAAAAGCTGACCACGACTCCATTTTGTTGATCCCTGCCTACAGACAGAAACTAAAACAAGAGGCTCCCACGCTGAGGTCTGTCCAACGCTGGTCCGACCAAGCTGACTCCACACTCCAAGACTGCTTCCACCACGTGGACTGGGACATGTTTCGTATTGCGTCAGACAACAACATTGACGAATAAGCTGATTCGGTGTGTGAGTTCATTAGAACGTGCGTTGAAGATGTCGTTCCCATAGCAACAATTAAAACATTCCCTAACCAGAAACCGTGGATTGATGGCAGCATTCGCGTGAAACTGAAAGCGCGAACCACTGCTTTTAATCAGGGCAAGGTGTCTGGTAACATGACCGAATACAAACAGTGCAGCTATTCCCTCCGCAAGGCTATCAAACAAGCTAAGCGTCAGTACAGAGACAAAGTAGAATCTCAATTCAACGGCTCAGACACAAGAGGCATGTGGCAGGGTCTACAGTCAATCACGGACTACAGGAAGAAATCCAGCCCAGTCACGGACCAGGATGTCCTGCTCCCAGGCAGACTAAATAGCTTTTTTGCCCGCTTTGAGGACAATACAGTGCCACTGACACGGCCTGCAACGAAAACATGCGGTCTCTCCTTCACTGCAGCCGAGGTGAGTAAGACATTTAAACGTGTTAACCCTCGCAAGGCTGCAGGCCCAGACGGCATCCCCAGCCGCGCCCTCAGAGCATGCGCAGACCAGCTGGCCGGTGTGTTTACGGACATATTCAATCAATCCCTATACCAGTCTGCTGTTCCCACATGCTTCAAGAGGGCCACCATTGTTCCTGTTCCCAAGAAAGCTAAGGTAACTGAGCTAAACGACTACCGCCCCATAGCACTCACTTCCGTCATCATGAAGTGCTTTGAGAGACTAGTCAAGGACCATATCACCTCCACCCTACCTGACACCCTAGACCCACTCCAATTTGCTTACCGCCCAAATAGGTCCACAGACGATGCAATCTCAACCACACTGCACACCGCCCTAACCCATCTGGACAAGAGGAATACCTATGTGAGAATGCTGTTCATTGACTACAGCTCGGCATTCAACACCATAGTACCCTCCAAGCTCGTCATCAAGCTCGAGACCCTGGGTCTCGACCCCGCCCTGTGCAACTGGGTACTGGACTTCCTGACGGGCCGCCCCCAGGTGGTGAGGGTAGGCAACAACATCTCCTCCCCGCTGATCCTCAACACTGGGGCCCCACAAGGGTGCGTTCTGAGCCCTCTCCTGTACTCCCTGTTCACCCACGACTGCGTGGCCACGCACGCCTCCAACTCAATCATCAAGTTTGCGGACGACACAACAGTGGTAGGCTTGATTACCAACAACGACGAGACGGCCTACAGGGAGGAGGTGAGGGCCCTCGGAGTGTGGTGTCAGGAAAATAACCTCACACTCAACATCAACAAAACTAAGGAGATGATTGTGGACTTCAGGAAACAGCAGAGGGAACACCCCCCTATCCACATCGATGGAACAGTAGTGGAGAGGGTAGCAAGTTTTAAGTTCCTCGGCATACACATCACAGACAAACTGAATTGGTCCACTCACACAGACAGCATTGTGAAGAAGGCGCAGCAGCGCCTCTTCAACCTCAGGAGGCTGAAGAAATTCGGCTTGTCACCAAAAGCACTCACAAACTTCTACAGATGCACAATCGAGAGCATCCTGGCGGGCTGTATCACCGCCTGGTACGGCAACTGCTCCGCCCTCAACCGTAAGGCTCTCCAGAGGGTGGTGAGGTCTGCACAACGCATCACCGGGGGCAAACTACCTGCCCTCCAGGACACCTACACCACCCGATGTCACAGGAAGGCCATAAAGATCATCAAGGACATCAACCACCCGAGCAACTGCCTGTTCACCCCGCTATCATCCAGAAGGCGAGGTCAGTACAGGTGCATCAAAGCTGGGACCGAGAGACTGAAAAACAGCTTCTATCTCAAGGCCATCAGACTGTTAAACAGCCACCACTAACATTGAGTGGCTGCTGCCAACACACTGACACTGACTCAACTCCAGCCACTTTAATAATGGGAATTGATGGGAAATGATGTAAATATATCACTAGCCACTTTAAACAATGCTACCTTATATAATGTTACTTACCCTACATTATTCATCTCATATGCATACGTATATACTGTACTCTATATCATCGACTGTATCCTTATGTAATACATGTATCACTAGCCACTTTAAACTATGCCACTTTGTTTACATACTCATCTCATTTGTACATACTGTACTCGATACCATCTACTGTATCTTGCCTATGCTGCTCTGTACCATCACTCATTCATATATCCTTATGTACATATTCTTTATCCCCTTACACTGTGTACAAGACAGTAGTTTTGGAATTGTTAGTTAGATTACTTGTTGGTTATTACTGCATTGTCGGAACTAGAAGCACAAGCATTTCGCTACACTCGCATTAACATCTGCTAACCATGTGTATGTGACAAATAAAATTTGATTTGATTTGACCGCTAAAAGGGGTAGTTTAGTGAGCTCGTGGTCGGATGTGAGCTAGTTAGCATTCGAGTCTGCTCATTTATACAGCCAGCTAGCTAACAAACGTAAATGTGAAATAAATGGGGTAACTAATATATACGTTGGAAGTGTGTTAAACACAGTGGCTAATATATACGGAAAGCGTTCAAAAAAAGATGTACAATGTTTTGGTCATGTTGACTAGCTGTTCTTGTTGAAGTATTGAAATTCCCACAAAATAATGTTAACGTTCTCGGGAACTATTTGAAAACATTCCCAATGCGTTTCTAGAATGTGAACAAATATTTAATTAAATATAATGCTTGAACTTTTAGGAGACGTTCTATTACAGTAATGAAATACAGAGAAAAGTATTTCGTCAAGTTCCTGTAAATACGCGGAGAATGTTCCAAAGCTAATCAACTATACTGCACCATTCCCAGAACGTAATACATGTAATACATGTATCACTAGCCACTTTAACTATGCCACTTTGTTTACATACTCATCTCATATGTATATACTGTACTCGATACCATCTACTGTATCTTGCCTATGCTGCTCTGTACCATCACTCATCCATATATCTTTATGTACATATTCTTTATCCCCTTACACTGTGTATAAGACAGTAGTTTTGGAATTGCTAGTTAGTTTACTTGTTGGTTATTACTGCATTGTCGGAACTAGAAGCACAAGCATTTCGCTACACTCGCATTAACATCTGCTAACCATGTGTATGTGACAAATAACATTTGATTTGATTTGATTTGATAACTACATGTCATAACAAAAGACTCCACTATGCAAGTAACCATTTCAATAGAATATGCGACAACTGTTGATAGACATAGCTGATAAATTCGCTATGGCTATCTACTCCGATTTCAGAGCACTCTCGTCTGAATGTGTCAGAGTGCAGAACAACTGATGAATTTACAAAATGCTCAACACCCATTGAATATGGCCGGTGTCAGTAAACATTGGCAAAAAAGCTCAATTTGTTGCCAGTAGCACAGTTGCAGTCACCGACACTCTGGATAACATAAAAACAGGCTAACCAACCCTTCTACGGTAAGAAAAATGGTCAATGAGCTGTTCTCTAATTTGTGTCTGGAAGTAACTAGCAAGCTAGCCAACGTTGGCCAGTCAGCTTGGGTGCTCGACTGCTGTTGTTAGCACAGAATGCTCGGATCAAACCTTAAAGAGATGGGTGGGGCTAAAGCTTAAGAGGGTGTGAAGGATGCTGAATGGGTGTAGACAAAGAAGAACTCTCCAGTAAGTACCAAAACATTCAAAGAGCATTTTCTTAAAAATGAGGTTACAAGTTTATCAACTTTCAAAGCAGAATAACTTTCCCATTGTTCCTCAAATGCAGTGTACGATATACCATTTTGTAGCTCTGTGTCTCTGCTACTATCCAAGGTAAAAAACACAATTTGAAATTTTGCTTCATAAGACCTAATCAAGGCGGTCGGTCACATATGGGTTGAACAATATTAGACTTTATTTGTTGAGTGACAACCAATGTTACAGTTGAAGTCGGAAGTTTACATACACCTTAGCCAAATACATTTAAACTCAGTTTTTCACATTTGTTGAAATTTAATTATAGCAAAAATTCCCTGTCTTAGGTCAGTTAGGATCACCTCTTTATTTTAAGAATGTGAAATGTCAGAATAATAGTAGAGAGAATGATTTATTTCAGCTTTTATTTCTTTCATCACATTCCCAGTGGGTCAGAAGTTTGCATACACTCAATAAGAATTTGGTAGCATTGTATTTAAATTGTTTAACTTGGGTCAAACATTTCGGGTAGCCTTCCAAGAGCTTCCCACAATAAGTTGGGTGAATTTTGACCCATTCCTCCTGACATAGCTGGTGTAACTGAGTCAGGTTTGTAGGCCTCCTTGCTCACACACACTTTTTCAGTTCTGCCCACAAATTTTCTATGGGATTGAGGTCAGGGCTTTGTGATGGCCACTCCAATACTTTGACTTTGTTATCCTTTGCCACAACTTTGGAAATATGCTTGGAGTCATTGTCCATTTGGAAGACCCATTTGCGACCAAGCTTTAACTTCCTGACTGATGTCTTGAGATGTTGCTTCAATATATCCACATAATTTTCCTGCCTCATGATGCCATCTATTTTGTGATGTGCAACAGTCCCTCGTGCAGCAGGGGCACCCCCACAACATGATGCTGCCACCCCTGTGCTTCACGGTGGGATGGTGTTCTTCGGCTTGCAAGCCTCCCCCTTTTTCCTCCAAACATAACAATGGACATTCTATTTTTGTTTCAATAGACCAGAGGACAAAAAGTATGATCTTTGTCCGCATGTGCAGTTGCAAACCGTAGTCTGGCATTATTATGGAGGTTTTAGAGCAGTGGCTTCTTCCTTGCTGAGCGGCCTTTCAGGTTGTGTCGATATAGGACTCGTTTTACTGTGGATATACTTTGTACCTGTTTCCTCCAGCATCTTCACAAGGTCCTTTGCTGTTGTTCTGGGATTGATTTGCACTATTCGCACCAAAGTACGTTCATCTCTAGGACACAGAACGCGTCTCCTTCCTGATCGGTATGACGGCTGCGTGGTCCCATGGTGTTTATACTTGCATACTATTGGTTGTACAAATGGATGTGGTTCCTTCAGGCATTTGGAAATTGCTCCCAAGGAGGAACCAGACTTGTGAAGGTCTACAATGTTTTTTCTGAGGTCTTAGCTGATTTCTTTTGATTTTCCCATGATGTCAAGCAAAGAGGCACTGAGTTTGAAGGTAGGCCTTGAAATACATCTACAGGTACACCTCCAATTGACTCAAATTATGTCAATTAGCCTATCAGAAGCTTCTAAAGCCATGACATAATTTTCTGGAATTTTCCAAGCTGTTTAAAGGCACAGACAACTTAGTGTATGTAAACCTCTGACCCACTGGAATTGTGATACAGTGAATTATAAGTGAAATAATCTGTCTGTAAACAATTCTTGTAAGAACTACTTGTGTCATGCACATAGTAGATGTCCTAACCGACTTGCCAAAACTATATTTGTTAACAAGATATTTGTGGAGTGGTTGAAAAACTAGTTTTAATGACTCCAACCTAAGTGTTTGTAAACTTCCGACTTCAACTGTATTGTTTAGGTAATTTTTAAAAATCAAATAACTGTTTAAAATTGTGTTTTACTGGAATAAAAGTAGCCTAAGTTACCGCAGGAGATAACTCTCATCTGGCTATATGTAGGCTATGTGCTGATCACGTCTTAAGTTAGATTTTTTTTTTTTCAGGTTCACAATCAGCAATAGTTTTGGTAATTTTGCTTGAAACAATCAGTTGACTGAGTAAACTTGGCACTTACTACAAAGGCACTTAAATATTTTGTCTTGCCCATTCACTCTCTGAATGGCACACATACACAATCCATATCTCAATTGTCTCAAAGCTTAAAAATCCTTCTTTATCGTGTCTCCTCCCATTCATCTACACCAAACACAAAAGTTAATTTTATATGCACTACGTCATCATGCACAGCCTTATCTTTAATCTGCATGTCAATTTGATGTAAATCCATCTCTGGTGGGAAAATGCGCATATTGTTTTTATGTGGATTTTAAGAATATTCACATAAAACATGTTCTGCAATTGGATGGAAACCTAGCTAACATTAAAGGAATTAGTGTGTGGTTTTTATTGCTTGTGCTAACAGTTGATCTTATCAGAATACAGAGCACACCCTCACAACTGTGTGGCTTTTCGATTCAATTCATATAAATAAATATATGTATGTGCATGTGTGATGGTGTAGACTTATAGAGATACTGTATGTTACTCTTCATGTTTCAGACATGTTTGAACCTAGAAAATAAATAGTTAATATTATCTTTGGCACCGAACAGAAACAGATATCGTTTTGGTGAAAACAGCAGATTTTAAAGACTTGGCTCCTCACGACAAACGACAGAACCACATAACTGCGGATAATTATCCCAACATCCATAACATTTAGCAACTCAGCATTTCATTAAGGTCCTGCTCATATTTTCTTTAAAGTCCCTTTGATTGTGTTTGACTTGAGCAATAACCAAACCCGTTGGACCGCAGTCTATCTGTGCTCGCCTGTAACTCAAACCAACACTGCTCACGTTCAATGCGGCATCTGGCTTTCACATTACATTTGAGGCTGGCTTTTTGAGGTGCCTCTCAAATGTGATGGAATTAAATTAAAACCTGCCTAGGCGAACTGGACATTTTCCAAGACTGCATTTCACACACCATAAACACTAGAGAAATGTTTAAACATATCATATCCTAAAAGGCTGTAGCCAGGCTTTTCAGATTTGCCGGGCAGCATCGTGCGTTTAAAGATCCCCCCAAAAAATAACAAGCTGTTTTGCATTTGAAAGAAAACGGGAGGCACTGAATTCCCCTGAATTTATGGTTGTGGAAATCAAAAGTTGTATTTTTTATCTTCACAATATTTCAAATTGACTTTAAGATTGCTTCAGTCGTGCAGGCTAGATAACTCTCTGGATGCGTGTGAATACATTACTGTAAATGATGACTGCAATGATTAAAATCCACAAAAATGAGAAAAGTAGATATTTCTCATAGGAAAGTAATTGAGATGTAAATGCAGAGTTAATGTATACAGTAGTCTGACTTCCTTGCATATGATTCAGGACCCTGTTATTGGAACATTGTCATAATCCTCTGTTTCAATTAACACCACAGCTTACGTGGTGCGCTGCACACCAAACATCTGATTACATTTCTTCAGCATGTTATGCTATGTACAATTCAATCAGATGAACTAGACGATAGTAGGATGAAAGCAAGATTAGCGACACAGCATCTACAAAACTGCCGTAGGTGTTCACACACAATGTATTCATGTAAAACCAAAAAAATCAAAACAGGAAATGTCTACGAACCACAAAGCACAGAATGTTTTGAGGTACATTTCTCAACAGAGAGGCCCCGATCTGGCATCCAAATCCTCCAAATCCATTCCTAATGCCATAATATCAAATAGAGTTATCAAATTGAGGTTAACATCAGGTTTGCCCTCTGGCTAAGTCCTAAAAACAAATGCTTCCTAAGCCCCAAACTCCATGTCAAATAACCGCAAGCTGTGCCCAAGCCATTTTACAGTAAAACCATCATCTCGTTTGCGGCTCAAGCAAAACTGGTGTACGATATGTGAGCAGAAATGATTATATAACATAATAAGATAACAAATCTGTTTAAACTAAGCAGGGGGGACAGAGAGCCCATTCAGAACCATGGCCCGTCTTATTATTCCTCCCCAAATCTAATCCTGTCAGACAATAAACAACATAAATGCTTCTAATAGGATTAAAGGCCTGTGAAATATGTCTGGAAGGGAGGAGAGAGAATAGAAAGACTATTTTACTTAAGCTGGGTTAAACACACAAAGGCAAAGCATCCATAGAAAGTGAGTGTGAGGCTCTCGGCTGGAGGTGTCCACGCCCAGTGGTTCTCCAAATAGAGGCTCATGGATAACACCTCGGCTTGGCTGGGTCAGGGCTAAACACTGGCATGTGGCTTGAAATATCACTGCAGGGTTTACTTGGTGGGTCACTAGAACATTCCTGAAGATTAAAAATGGTCCAAACACAGGGTCAGTGTTTTAATGGCAAATACTAGGAAAATCTTTTAATTTCATCTGAATATGTTTCGTTTTTTTACTTTCCCTGTGTTCGTGTATTTTCTAAAATTCACACAACTGCCACTTTACAGCACAGCGTTGGTTATGGACATATGACCATATTTGCCTTGGCAGTAGACCTGCCTCTCCATGTGAGGTTATGTGGCTCCTTGGAGAGTTCCAGAATTACTGACAGCCAGCAATATGCGGATACAGTCATATTTACACACATTGGAATACAGTGTGTGAGTAAAATAACCTTTTACAGTTAGCAGGAAAGACAAAGCTGAAAGCCTAAATGAAAGAAATAGAGAGTACAACCATAATTCTAGCTGTCACTTTACATTAGGGCAGATATTACTCCACAGTACACACACACACAACACTTCCCTGTAATGGAATACAGACCAGGCCGGAGTGTGTGATGAACGGTCTCGTGCCTCCCTCCACAGGACCACCTACCCAGCCTGGAAAACAGGTCACGCACCTGGAAGTGGTCAGAGTGGCTAACGCTAACAAACTATGGGTGATTAAGAATGGCCTTTAGCCAAGACCTGGGCCAACACCACCAGGGCCAAGAGGAAGGGAGGTGTGTATTTTTGGGAGGGGGGGTGGGGTGGGGGGGTGGAGGAGAGTTGAGATATTCACATACCACCCCTCAACCCTTACCTACCACCTTTGAAATATACCCCCACCTACAGACTAACTCCTGTTTGCCTAGGGAATACAGAGCCAAGATGAGGGAGGACAGGAGGGATACATCCCTAGTGTCATTACAATAGTCTTGACAAGTAATATACTGGATGAATTCACATTCTGTGAAGTCCATGTCGGTAAAAATGAAGGCCATATGATATGATGTGAAATAGCAGCTTTCCAGATTTTTCCACAAGGTATTACAGACATCCCCCCCTTCCCAAAAAAGCTCCAAACTAAATGTACTGTGCTCAATGATGTGTTCCTTTGTTCTCCACTGAAAGTCAACGATGGATGTACAGTATGTGAAGGTCTGATATTCCTGTGGTGTGGAGGAGTGCTCAGATGATTGAGGCTCAGACCAAACACACACACTCAGACATGCATGGACACACACTCACCCATACGCACATGCACATGCACAAACACAAGCATACACAGTAGGTCGCCCCCCCCCCCCCCCCCCCCCCCCCCCCCCCCATGGGGCGACTCGCCACCTGCTCTTTAATACCTGTGACTGATCCCCAAAAGGGCTCTCCCTGCCAAGAGGAGGAAGGGAAGACATATATGTGTGAAATATATGCTCTGTTCGTGGACATTCACCCTATATTGAGTTAAATCCTGAGGCGTTACTCTATGGAACCTATGTAATACAAGGGAGTCTTAACCCTCACACTTTAGAAAATCCTGCCACTTGCATAGAAGTCATATTATCTGCCATCCAAGCCCCTTCTGGTATTGTCTGTGCAAGTTGTGTTCTGCAAAAAAAAAGTACATTCCTGAGAAGAACTAGAGGGATGAGAAAAAGAGGGATGAGTTGAAAAACAGAGGAAAGATTGCCTTTCAGGTTTTTGGACAGCGGACAAACATGTTTCCAATTGTTTGTGCTGTAGATCACATTGTGCTCCACAATGCCTCCCCTCCCATCAACCTGCAGTCTACTGACACCTCCCACTGTGACACATTCATTATAAGTTCCTGTATACAGGCCTATCCCTGGCCATGAATACATAATGCCCAAAATGAGTCATATTCACAGAACCGATGCCCAGCAGTGAATAAATACAACCTATCCATCACACACGGACCAGTGAAAAATGTATGAGAGTCCACAGAGGCTGGAGAGGGGAGGGGGAGGAGGGTGGCAGGGGTAGGGCTAGCCAAAGGGGTGACGGGAAATGATTAGGCTTTATTTTAAGAAAGTGGGTGGGCAAGGATCATCACAATGCCACACTAACGTCCTCCATGGTTGAAGAGAGAGGGACAGGCAGTAACAAAAGCATACATATGCGTCAGATGCATATCAACCTGCAAGGTGGCAAACATACTTGATAAATACATGTTTGATAAATATATGCTTGAAAAATACATGCTTGATAAATGCATGCTTGATAAAACCATGTTTGATAAATAAATGCTTGATAAGTACATACTTGATAAATACATGTTTGATAAAATACATGATTGATAAATACTTGATAAATAGTACATAAACTCTTGGAAATAATTAATTGCATGAAGAAATATTCATGGGAATATATCATTTTCAAAAAAGAACAACAATAGTTATTTATTTAGAGTCAAGGATATGTTTTGTATAAGTCCTAGAAAAAACATGGCCTATAGCCTATTGTGTTTCCCTAACAATAAAAACATGACAGTGTAATCCATTTGATCAACTTTACTTGTAGATTTGATTAGTAATATAGTTATAGTAATTAAAAGTTACAGCTTATTTTGACAAAGTAGAAAAGATGATAATAAATAAATAATTAATTAATTATATAACCAGCCAGGTCAGAGGTGAAATTATTTGCTGTATTCCTAAACAAAAGCACCAGTGCATGAACAATTGTAAAGGATGAATTGCATAAAGAAATATTAGTGGAACTATATTCTTGTCAAGAAATAAAAACAGTAATTTGCTGGTTGCACCAGACACTGTTTTGTGCCTTTGTACTTGTGCCTTTATGCATGAATCAATCACATCTTTGACTCTGAAGGAGGATTTGATAAAGCCATGCTCCTTTCATTGCATCTGTCAATTACAAGACGCGCCCATCTCTTCATGTACAATTTAACAAATGATAGGCTTAATATTGTCACTCATCAGATTAATGTCAATTTAATCTTGTCCATAGGCTAACTCTTATTATGTGTGAAATTAGTTTAGCTATAATTTAGGTGTAGTTTCGATGGGCCGGCTATGCAGGCTGATTGGCATCGTTTGTTTCATCAACTTGGATAGAGTCAAGGATATGTTTACATTATTCTAAAGGCCTACTGCAACACATAGCATGTTCTCGTTTCCCTTGCAATACATTTGATTAGTAATAGTTACAGTAAATTAAACAGTCCTGCTACAGGTTTAAAAATGGTCCTGCTGAAACTGTTTCAGATGTCTGAGTAATGATAGCCTATAAAAGATAAGCTGTCTATAAAGTCACCTAATCAGAAATCAAGCCACATAATTGGCTGTGTTCCTACAATGGGAAGCAGTTAAGGTTTTAATAAGTGGAACTGCCATAACAAT
This sequence comes from Oncorhynchus mykiss, assembly GCF_013265735.2. Lineage (NCBI taxonomy): Eukaryota > Metazoa > Chordata > Actinopteri > Salmoniformes > Salmonidae > Oncorhynchus > Oncorhynchus mykiss. The sequence goes on along the minus strand of NC_048570.1, from coordinate 70,751,584 downwards.
ATGTAATACAGGGTCCTAGAGGCCTATTCTGAACTGTCATAATCCTCCTTCTTTTCTCCTTGTCTTGAAAGACAACCTTTCAACCTGCCTTTAGATGAGTATTCACTGTCAGGAATATAAATTAATCCATGCATTGTATCTTCTCACCTCTCTGGTTAGTTGTTAAGTATAGCTTACCTGTCTGGTGTAATGTTCTGACTTTCCAGAATCCAATTGTCACTCTTGAATTGAGCTGTAGCAGACTTTTTATCCTCTGCACTGTCAGGTGAGTTTGACACCAGGGATTCATGGGCATCTGTTTAGGGTTGTCAGTTTGGCTCAAACCTGTGGAGGAGAATGAACCAGGAGGTCATCAGCAGTGTAACCAGAAGAAGAACATGAAGATGAAAAGACATTAAAGCCATGCACTGGATATACAACCCACATGGAAAAAGAACACAGGAGACCAAAAACGTACTGAAGACCCCACTCTGCAAGAACTGAGTAAAGCAGGGATCTCCTGGGAAGAGGCAAACACCTACTGAAGACCCCACTCTGCAAGAACTGAGTAAAGCAGGGATCTCCTGGGAAGAGGCAAAAACCATGGTGGACAGTCGATGATTCCAAAAGGCCCTAGAGGACTAAGCCGAAGTAAGTCAAGTCATCCCTACATTCCCTCAATCGTTTTCCATCGTCATCATCCAAGCATACACTACCAATCCCTCTCTACTACAAACAGCCCACAACTCCTCTCCATCACTCCCCGGCCTACTCACCGCCACCACACTCCACCGTCCTTCTTCATCTATCTATTTGGCCAATTCATCCCCACCCAGCCCCCCCAGAGCTGCTTCCCCCTCACTCTGTTAATGCTCCTCCTGCTCCTCATGTCTGTTAAGTCAGCATGACATTTTATGACACCCGGTTATTAAAAAACAGTTTCTATTATGTGCAAGGGGAAGTGGAAATAGCTATGCTCATACAAGGTAATTAGGGGCGAGCAGGAGAGGGGATATTTATGAATGCAGGGGGAGAGCAGAGGGTGAGAGCAGGGGAATTGGTGGGTAATGTCCTGCTGTCAGTAACACTTTTCCCCTTAACTCCTAACACAACACAGTTAAAGTGGAAATGGCTCTAAATCTCATTTGTAATTCACGATTCCCATGAATCATTTCCCATTCATTTCGCTCATTTGGGAGTTAAGTGAACAATGCACCTTACGAGGCTTCTATTGATGAAAGTAGTGCTTGCCACGACTTCCGCCGAAGTTGGTGCCTCTCCTTGTTCAGGCGGCATTCGGCAGTCGACGTCACCGGTTTTCTAGCCACCACCGATTTTCTAGCCGCCACCTATCTACGTTTCATTGTCCATTTGTTTTGTCTTTATTGTACACACCTGGTTTCCATTACATTATTATTTATTCCCTATTTAACCCTCTGGTTCCCACATGGTTTTGTGCGTGTTTGTTCTGTGTTTAGCAGTCGTACTATTCTGTGAGCTGGATTGTTTTTATTTTGTTGTCGTCTACAGTAAAAGTCCGTTATTACTCATCCTCTGTGTCCTGCGCTTGACTCCATCCCACCTGCTACACATCGATCGGGGGAGAGAAGCCACATCATTGGTCCACTATGAGGATTTCACCCACCGCTTCAGGGCGGTCTTCGATCATCCAATTGAGGGGAGAGCGGTGGGGGAACGTTTGTTTCATCTTAGACAGGGGATGAGGAGCGCACAGGACTTTGCACTACTGACGATGCGCTCCCCAAATTTCACCAGGCTCACTGTTCATGAACTCTTGGAAGTGCTTGCACAAAGGATAGTAACATCTCATCCTGTGTTCTTGGAATCTGCATATCTGGACTTGTCCAGTGACAGCTGAGAAAGATCAGCTGACAACAGGGGAAAGTCCTTGTGGCGACACGGAGAGACGGCTGACAGGAGGGAATAGACCCCACTGGGACAGTCATTGGGTAGCTTCCCATTTCTGTAGTTTCCCATTCTTCGCAGTATGTTGGAAACACCCTCTTTAGCTACAGAAAGTCAACATATGAGAATACCCCTAGAGTCTGCGAGAGCGGGGACGGAAGATGACTCATTGGATGACAACATGGTAATGACTGGACCGGAAACGACTACGAGTAATGAGAGCACAGCACAAGAGAACGACCACAGCATCTGTCACAAGTTCCGCTGCAACAGCGGGCCACAAACAGATGCAGGTATGCGTCTGTGGTTGGAGGAAAGTTACATCACACCATGGGTTGAGGATCCACCAGGGGAAGAAGGGGTGTTTGGGTAAAGAGAGACAGAGGCCTCGCGTTGATTACTTTCTGCGAAAGCGATCAAATCAGTCGAATGAAGCACAGCAACTGGACGCAAACCATAGTTTGCAGTGCATCAGTACCACTGTCATGGAGGACGTAAACTCAAGCACAGAAGTAACAACTGAGGTGGAACCAACAACAGGAGTGGAACTCACCCAGCCTCCCAGACCTGCAGTCGAGAGGAGACTACCAGGGCACAGACCGTATGTGAAGTGGCCTGGTGCCAGTGACAAGAAGTTGTTGGAAACACTGAATAATGACCTTACCTTGACCCTCGAGAAACTTTGAGGCACAGTGGAGAAGAAGTTGGAGAGGATGGGGGACATCATCTATGAGCAGAAAGCTTTGGAGTGCAAGAGGCAAAAGGCGGGAGAACGGTTCCAACCCCACCACCAACAAGAAATCAAGCGCCTCGTTCAAGAAAGGAGACAGCTTAAGAAACAATGGAAGAAGGCCTCGGAAGTGGAAAAGGAGGGCATAGAGGCACTTCAGGCTGACATCAAAACCCGGTTGGCATCCCTACATAGAGCAGAGAACCTACGGAAACGCAGGAAGAAAGAACAAACTAGAACTCGATTCTATAAAGATCCCTTCAAGTTCCTTAAAAGGCTCTTCACGAAGGAAAAAAGTGGAGCTCTAAAAACAACAAAGAAAGACCTAGAGGAGCATCTGAGAACAACAAACTTTGACTCAAAGCGACATGAACATCTGGCCATCCCATCAGATATCCCACCCATTGAACCCCCGAAACATCATATTGAGACCAGCCCTCCGACATGGAAAGAGGTGGAAAACACAGTTCGACAGACAAGAACAGCATCAGCCCCGGGGCCAAATGGAGTCCCGTACAAAGTGTATAAGAACGCACCAGACGTCCTGATGTTCCTCTGGAGGCTTATGAGAACAACTTGGCAATAGAAGATGATACCCAAAGTGTGGCATAGGGCAGACGGGGTCCTAATCCCTAGGGAGAAGGATGCAGTGAACATCAGCCAATCTCCTTACTGAATGTCGAGTGTAAAATCTTCTTTAGGGTCATTGCCCAGAGGATTGCCGAGTACCTGCAAAGGAATGCGTACGTCGATACATCTGTACAGAAGGCAGGAATATCAGGGTCCTCTGGCTGCTTGGAACATTCCAGCATGATCTGGCACCAGATCCAAATGGCCACGGTGGAGAAAAGGGACCTCCATGTAGTCATGAACTCCTGTGGTCTCCTGCCCCATGAACTCCTGCCTTCAGATTTTTCCACATACCGGACACCATCACAACCCTGGTGAAGTCGTACTTCCAAGATCTGCAGTTCTGCCTCACCACCTCAGAGTTCACCACCTCATGGCAGTGCCTGAATGTAGGTATAATGGCGGGATGTACCATTTCTCCGTTGGCATTCATAATGGCAATGGAGGTTATCATCAGATCCTCAAAATGGGTTGCTGGTGGACAGCGAGTCGACTCTGGTTTCCGCCTCCCTCCACTCAGAGCCTACATGGACGACATTACAACATTGACCACCACTGTCCCATGCGCCAGGAGACTGCTCAGAAAACTTGAGGAGAACATCAGCTGGGCCCGTATGAAGATGAAACCATCCAAGTCACGCAGCATCTCGATTGTGAAGGGAGTACTCTCTGACCTGAAATTCTTCATCGGAGATGACCAAATCTCAACAGTGTCTGAGCAGCCGGTAAAAAGCCTTGGAAGGTGGTATGATGCAAGCCTGAAGGACGAAGACCAGGTGCAACAGCTGCGCAAAGACATCAGTAGTAGCCTACAGTCCATCGACAACACCCAGCTAGCTACCTGGAAAGTTAAAGGCCTGGTGTCTGCAGTTTGGTCTCCTACCCCGGGTGTTGTGGCCCCAAGCAGTGTATGAGGTTCCAATCTCAACAGTGGAGAAGATGGAAAGAGGAGTCCCAGGCTACTTGAAGAAGTGTCTCGGAGTTCCACAATGCCTTACCACCATAGGCCTCTATGGAGATGGTGTCCTCAAGCTGCCCCTCACCAGTCTAACAGAGGAATTCAAGTGTGCAAAAACCAGGCTCCAAATGACACTGAATGAAACTCGAGACCCAGTGGTGAGCAACAACGCACCGACCTTGGCAACTGGACGCAAATGGAGGCCATGAAAAGCAGTCCAGGAGGCAACAGCAGCCCTCAGACATGCTGACATTGTGGGTCATGTTCAGCAAGGGAGAAGAGGCCTTGGGCTAACTAGCCGTGCTGCTTGGAGTAAGGCCGCTGCACCAGAGCGGTGGAAGATGGTAGTGCAGGAAGTACGCCATCAGGAGGAGGCTGCAAGGTGGGCCAAGGCAGTCTCTCTTGCCAAACAGGGACAGTGGACTCGATGGGACAGTGTGGAGAAGAGGAAGATCAGCTGGAAGAATCTGTGGGCCATGGAAGCGAGGCGGTTGAGCTTTTGCATCAGAGCAACATATGACGTCCTTCCAACACCAGTTAATCTTCACCAATGGTATGGTGAAGATCCGGACTGTGCCCTCTGTTCCATGCCAGCGAACCTCAGGCACATTCTCACAGGGTGTAAAACAAGCCTCACCCAAGGACTCTACACTTGGGGTCACAACCAAGTCCTTAAAAACCTTGCGTCCGCCCTGGAGGACAAGCGAGCTGCCACCAACTCCCTACCACCCCCAGCAGCATCACACCTATTAAGGACGACCTTTGTCCGCTTGGTCCGCGACTGGAAAATGCTAGCTGACATTGGCCGGCAACTTGTGTTTCCTCTGGAGATCGCAACCACCACCCTAAGACCTGACATGGTGCTCTGGTCCCGTTCGCTCAAGAAGGTCTTCATCATTGAGCTCACAGTACCCTGGGAGGACTCAGTAGATGAGGCTTATGAGCGAAAACATCTGCGCTATGCCGATCTAGCTGCCGAAGCACGGCATCATGGTTGGAACACAGAAGTCCGACCAGTGGAAGTGGGCTGCAGAGGTTTTGTGGCAACATCTACAACCAGACTGCTTAGAGACCTGGGAATTAAGGGCCAGAGCCAGCGTTCGGCAATCAAAGCTGTATCGGAGGCGGCAGAAGGCAGCAGTCAGTGGCTCTGGATGAAGAGGAAAGACCCCAGCTGGGCCCCGAAGTGAGAGGGCCAGGAGGTATGCGGTCAACAATGCTTGACTCAGGGAGGAGGACGCCCCTGCCATGCATAGTCCCAAGGGATGTTGGCTATCAACAACAAGGCAACTCCTATGACTTATTGGGAATGGGACGCAAGCGTAGGCTTGATCACCCTGTCGCTGGCCGCCTTTGGGGAGGGTGTATAGTGTGAAAGGCCGAAACACCCTAGGAACCAAAGGTACACTACTGACGATGCGCTCCCCAAATTTCACCAGGCTCACTGTTCATGAACTCTTGGAAGTGCTTGCACAAAGGATAGTAACATCTCATCCTGTGTTCTTGGAATCAAACTGGACTTCAGGACCCTGGCAGCCAGCGCGGGATGGAATGAAAGCGCCCTGATTGACCATTACCGGTGCAGTCTACGGGAGGATGTTCTTCGGGAGCTGGCATGCAGGGACACCACCCTTACCCTCGACCAGCTGTTGGATTTAACCTGTTGGCCACCCATCCATATCGGGGTCCGTCCATTTCATCCCCCAGCACCTCCGATCCTACACCTATGGAGCTCGGAGGAGCTGCTCTGAGGGTGACCGGAGGGGGGGCCATTTCCTGCACCACATGTGGCCGCAGAGGGCACACTGCTGGTCGGTGCTGGGGAGGTTCCCCAGGGAGTCGAGGCAGCAGGCAGGGCACGGGTGGATCATCCCAGGTGAGTAGGCACACGTATGTGTGTGTAGAATTTCCTGAGCTTTCCCCGGGGGGGGGGGTGAGTGGAAGACGGCATTTAGTACCACCTCTGGGCACTATGAGTACCTCGTCAAGCCGTACGGGTTGATAAATCAGTCTTCCAATCCTTTGTAGACAAGATTTTCCGGGACCTGCACAGGCAGGGTGTAGTGGTGTATATCGACGACATTCTGATATACTCCGCTACACGTGCCGAGCATGTGTCCCTGGTGCGCAAGTTGCTTGGTCGACTGTTGGAGCATGACCTGTTCGTGAAGGCTGAGAAATGTCTGTTCTTTCAACAGTCCGTCTCCTTCCTAGGGTATCGCCTTTCCACGTCATGGGTGGAAATGGAAAGTGATCGCATTTCAGCCGTGCGTAATTGGCCGACTCCAACCACGGTAAAGAGGTGCAGCGGTTCTTAGGGTTTGCCAACTACTACCGAAGGTTTATCCGGGGCTTTGGTCAGGTAGCGGCTCCTATTACCTCACTGCTTAAGGGGGGACAGGTGCAACTGCAGTGGTCGGCTGGGGCAGACAGGGCTTTTAGTCACATGAAGGCTCTGTTTACCCAGGCTCCCGTGCTGGCTCATCCCGATCCCTCCTTGGCATTTATAGTGGAGGTGGACACGTCCGAGGCTGGGGTAGGTGCTGTGCTGTCTCAGCGCTCGGGTACGCCACCCAAACTCTGCCCCTGTGCTTTCTGTTCGAATAAGCTCAACGCGTAACTATGTGGGGGACAGGGAGCTACTGGCTGTCGTAAAGGCTCTGAAAGCGTGGAGACATTGGGTTGAGGGGTCTAGACACCCTTTCCTCGTCTGGACTGACCACCGCAATCTGGAGTACATCCGGGCAGCGAGGAGACTGAACCCTCGCCAGGCAAGGTGGGCCATGTATTTCACCCGTTTTGTTTTCACCCTATCCTACAGACCAGGTTCCCAGAACGTTAAGGCAGACGCACTGTCCGGATGTATGACACAGAGGAGCGGTCCGCGGATCCCACTCCCATACTTCCAGCTTCTTGCCTGGTGGCACCGGTGGTGGGGGAGCTGGACGTGGAAATTGAGCGGGCGTTACGTACAGAGCCCACTCCCACCCAGTGTCCAGCTGGGCGACTGTATGCTCCATCTGCTGTCCGCGACCATTTGCTCAATTGGGTCCACATGTCCCACTCCTCTGATCACCCTGGCATCGGTAGGATGGTGCGCTGTTTTAGTGGGAAGTACTGGGGGCCCACTTTAGCTAAGGAAGTGAGGAAAATTTGCCCAGAGGAAAATTACAACCCCTACCCATTCCACAACGGCCACTCACACCTATCGGTGGATTTCGTGACGGATCTTCCTCCGTCACAGGGAAACACCACAATCCTGGTCGTTGTGGATCGGTTTTCTTAATCCTGCCGTCTCCTTCCTTTGCCCGGTCTCCCTACGGCTCTACAGACTGCGGAGGCCCTGTTCACCCACGACTTCCGGCACTACGGGGTGCCTGAGGATATAGTTTCTGATCGGGTCCCCAGTTCACGTCTAGGGTCTGGAAGGCGTTTATGGAACGTCTGGGGGTATCGGTCAGCCTCACATCAGGTTTTCACCCCAAGAGTAACGGGCAGTTGGAGATAGTTAACCAGGATGTGGGTAGGTTTCTGCGGTCCTATTGCCAGGACCGGTTGGGGAAGTGGGCGGCTTTCATCCCCTGGGCAGGGATGGCCCAAAACTCCCTCCACCACTCCTCCACTAACCTATTTCCTTTTCAGTGTGTACTAGGTTATCAGCTGGTCCTGGTACCGTGGCATCAGAGCCAGATCGAGGCACCTGCGGTGGATGAATGGTTTCGGCACTCGGGAGAGACATGGGACGCTGCCTATGCGCACCTGCAACGGGCCATCAGGCGGCAGATTGCGAGCGCCTACCGCCACCGCAGTGAGGCCCCGGTGTATGTACATGGGGACTGGGTCTGGCTCTCGACCTGAAACCCGCCCCTTTGCCTGCACTGCCGGAAGCTGGGTCCGCTGGTACCTCGGAGGAGAGATGCTGGGTGCCGGTGGAGGACATCCTGGACCCTTCGTTACTGCAGGAATTTCACCATCTCCACCCGGATCGTCCTGCTTCTCGTCCTCCGGGTCGTCCCCGAGGCCGGTGTCGGCCCTCAAGGGTGGGGGTACTGTCATGACTTCCACCGAAGTTGGTGCCTCTCCTTGTTCGGGCGGTGTTCGGCGGTCGACGTCACCGGTTTTCTAGCCGCAACCGATCTATGTTTCATTGTCCATTTGTTTTGTCTTTATTGTACACACCTGGTTTCCATGACATTATTATTTATTCCCTATTTAACCCTCTGGTTCCCACATGGTTTTGTACGTGTTTGTTCTGTGTTTAGCAGTCGCTACTATTTTGTGAGCTGGATTGTTTTCCCTGCATGGAATTTATTTTGTTGTCATCTTGAGTAAAAGTCCGTTATTACTCATCCTCTGTGTCCTGCACCTATCTCCGACCCACCTGCTGCACATCGACCCTTTACAGTGCTACTAATGTTATGGGAAACAGGACCCGCAATTGATTCGGCCTGATCAAAAACATCAACTAGGAAACATAATCACATGTAAAGATATTGTATTATTAGGCTAACTGTGCAAACAGACACACGTGTGCCTTCATCATTGTTTATAGTATCAGGTATGTAGGTAAGACCCAGATGCAGAAACGTTGAATTAACAATGGTCTAATAATCCAGCAGGGGCAGGAAATAGACAGGTCAAGGCAAGCAGGGATCAGTAAACCAGAGGTGGGGCAACAGTACCGGACAGCAGGCAGGCTCGGGGTCAGGGTAGGCAGAGGTCAACAATCCAGAGGTGGGGCAAAGGTAGCGGTGGGCAGGCAGGCTCAGGGTCAGGGGCAGGTAGAGTGGTCAGGCAGGCGGGTTCAGAGTCAGGACAGGCAACGGTCAAAACCAGGAGGGCGAGAAAAAGAGATACTGGGAAAAGCAGGAGCTAAGAACAAAAGCGCTGGTTGACTTGACAAACAAAACGAACTGGCAACAGACAAACAGAGAACACAGGTATAAATATACAAGGGATAATGGGGAAGATGGGTGACACATCGAGGGGGGTGGAGACAATCACAAAGACAGGTGAAACAGATCAGGGTGTGACACATAGTCAGTAGAATTACATTGTGATGGTGACAAATATGAAATAGAACTAATGTATTTCCCCAAAAACAGATAACATTCACAGCCAGACAGAACCAGGCATATTATACGTGCAGATTTACTTCAATGTCCAACAAACAACCCAGAGAAAATGTTTTTGTAATGTCCTGCTTCGTCAAAAACGACATTCGCTTTTTACAGGGTGTGTTTGGCGCCATTGGCAGATCTGCAAAGCAGATACATTATAAACCCATTCTGCTATAGACCCATGATGTGGTCTGATGTGGTCTGTGTATCTATCTGGTTGTGAAATTTGGTGCAGAACGTTGATCCGCTTAGTGACCACAAACCGAGAAAAGTAATCTTCATTGAAACCAAAACTGCAATAATAAGTTGACTTAACCGGACTTGAAAAACATGAAAGGAAAGGGTCACTATTTTATGCTATTCAAAGACAAACAAGTACCTTTAAATATACTGGCCAAGTCAAATAATTGCTGATCAATGTGTGCTGGCTCATCTGTGTTGACTTAGTTCATGAACACACACACACACACACACACACACACACACACACACACACACACACACACACACACACACACATGCGCGCGTTAGTCTTGGCTCTGTAGGCCCTTATGTTCAGAGTTGTGGCTTTTGGCTGTGTCTAGCTGTACTGTGTCAATCCAACTCTCTGTTCACAAGCATTCAACAATATCTCTGGGCCATCCCCAGTAGGCTTGCAGCTCAATGAATGTTTGAAATGAGTGGAGGTGGTTCAGACACCTCTGAGAAAATAAGGATCTGAGTCTGACACCTCTGGGCGTTATGGGGCCCAGCTCTACCAGAGACCACAGATCATCACAGGTCACTGAGAAGTTAGTTGTTTTGTTTTTTTTGCCAAGCCCAGAGACAAAATGAGGCCTTAACCTCGTAATCTACACAGCGCATCCCCTGGTAGCACTTCTGGATTTAGTGCTGGGAAATTAGAATTGGGCTGGACTGGGCTGAGAGAGAAAGACAGAAAGAGAGAGAAGTAGAGACAGAGAGAGAGAGAGAGAGACTTCCCCCCTTTTTCCTCTCTCTACCCTACTGATGTTACATTTGCAAAACCCTTAGTTAACATAGAGATTCTGGGAACATCAGAAGGTGGGAGGAAATGAACAATATTCTGGTAATCCGACCAATTGAACATATGCGGTGGTACTTAATGAATATGATGTCAGTTCGGTTGTCATCTGAGACATTCTCATCAATGATAAGATGACATAAACTCTACAGAGGAAAGTCTACACATCAGAGTTATCGGATTCACATGGAATTGTTGTTCAATTTAAATGTTTGAATATGAAATTATTTGTGATGGGATGAAATGTGATTTTAGCTTCTAAAATGTGAGATTTCGCTTTTCATAAGGTAGGGCTCTGCTCAATCAGTGGCCCGCCCCTGTGAAGGGACATGGGCTATAAAACTTTTGAGACACGCCCTCCTCTCCCTTCCTACATAAAGCCTTGACGACAATATAACCTCCTGTTCCGAGGACGTGAGGACAACGCTCCGATGTCAGAATGGTTCAGATAATAACTACAGAACGAAGCCAACATCAGCGTGAGCTTTGGTTGCGAAAGGTATGAACTTTGAACTCTTATTCACTACAGCAGTAATACCTAGTTGAGTTAGCAACAGCCGCTGCAAACAAGGGATAGGAAGGAACAGACAGAGTATCCCGTCTACCACACAATGACGTTACTACAACGTATTCAATTTACCAACAGAGACATTCTTCAAAGGACAAAGGACTCGGTTGGGCAACATGGCCTTCCATCCACCACCAACCAACGAAGCGCAGCTCAGAGTAAATATTTATGCATTTTCCTTTTCAAAATGGGCGGTAATTTAGAATGCATAAGATACTGTATTTACGATAGCACAGCTTCGCCCTTTGTTCCTCAGTCTTCCCGCTCTTTCGCTCGAACCCAGCCCCTTTTCTTTTGTGTAACCAGCTGTCATATCTGTTCCGCCCGCTAGGGACGTTTTCCTTTATGACGTAATTTGTAATCAAGTTATGATTTAAATATGTGTATGTGTAATTCTGTGTGATTAGTTAGGTATTTAGTAAATAAATAATTAAACCCAATTTTGTATTGCTGATTCAACTTGTTAGCCACGGTTTGTGCAGATAACCAAGAATTTACAACTTTCAGATGAGACTGAATTAAGATGACGATTAATATTGACTGCTATTGATGTAAAATATTACTAGGTCTTTAAGAGTTTATTCGGAAGATCTCAGCTCTATAAATATTATTTTGTGTTGCCCGACTCTCTAGTTACTGTAATTACATTTACATGATTAGCTCAATCAGGTAATATTAATTGCGGATAAATTGTTTTATAGAATAGCATGTCATATCACTTAATCCGGTATAGCCAAAGACACGACAATGGTTTCAGGTTGAGTGGCAGGAAGGGATTTAATGTGACATCTCTCCCACTGCCACCTGTCATAGTGTGGCTTTGGAGGGAAAATGTTCAGCGCTGCACCTCCACAGAGAGAGAACCTGTCCTCTCCTCTAACTGCCTCACAATCAGCCCCTTGTTCCAGGCACAGGGTGGGTCCTACTCCCTCCAACTATGAAAACAACCTAAGCTCACACACCTACATTCAATCACACACACACACACACACACACACACACACACACACACACACACACACACACACACACACACACACCTCCCACGGCCCTCAACCCGTTTCCAAAACCACCGCCCAACCACGGTGCAACAGGACCTACGGAGAACCTTACCCCGCTCCTGCCACTTACCATTACTCCCCTGGCCTATCTGCCCTATTGAAAACACCTGTGTGTGTGTGTGTGTGTGTGTGTGTGTGTGTGTGTGTGTGTGTGTGTGTGTGTGTGTGTGTGGCGTGTTTGTTTGTTTGATGCAAAGGCTATAATGTGGATGTAAATGTGGGTCTGCGGCACCCTCCCTCCATTTCTGGATGTGATTGTGCATATGTAGTTCAGCTTCATCAAAGGGCTGAGGAGGTCTGGGTACACCATTCCTGCTCTTTCATGACCCCCCCCCCCCTCCATTCCTCTCCTCCCTTTGCTTTTTTCAGGTCTATTTTCACAAGCAGTGGAGTTGAAAGATCTTGACGTAGCTACGCTCTGAATATTTATGCCCGGCCATGTTAATAATGTAGCTACAATCAAGGAGCCATCAAGTATCACTACAGGACAGAATACATTGGCTCTCAGTAACTACAGCCAGACTAGCCAGCCTTCCTGGTACCACCAACACTATGGCAGCTCCACCACCAGATTAGAACAGAGAGGGGTAAAGATCACCTGGAGAGAGAATAACAACCTTCTCCCATTGTCTGTGATGACATCTAATGCATAATGATGAAAATGCTCTGCCACGGTAACGTCTCTGACAAGGTAACATCTTTGCTCCAGTGTAAGAGGCCCATGATGCAACATATTGTTTGGTGAATTGTGGGCGACATTGACATATTGCATGTGGAGCTGGAGCGGGACTCAAATCAAGAGGAGGCTCATCCAAACCACTTACTCTATAGATCATCAGAGACAAGAGAGCTCTCCCCTCTGCTAGTAGGATCTCCCACAGTGAGGCTAGCTCTGTTACAAAGGAACATAGGAGGAGAGTGTATGTAAGGGGTGACAGGAAGTGTGTGTGTGTGTGTGTGTGTGTGTGTGTGCGTGCGTGCGTGCGTGGGTGGGTATGTGGTGTGTGTGTGTGTGTGTTATTAAACTAATCTGCACAGGGACCCTCAGAGTTGGCTTAAGAGGTCTTTCTTAGACCACACACATACCGGTATACACACACTTAAACACACACACACACCGACTGGCACAGGCCAAAACACATAGGGCTTCAATGTTGCCATATCCCTTTTCAGCGACAGAGAGACCAAACAAGCCTCAACATTTTCCACGGCTGGGTGCGCTGGCTAAACGCTCTCAGAAGTGACGTCTCTTTGATGAGCTGTGTTAAGTGATATAATAATCACAGTGTGCCTAGCGCTAGCTAGCAGTGTAGTGCTATACGCTAGTTCCATGCTGCCCTGCCAGGCCTACACCCTCAGAGGAGCTCAACTCAAATAAACAGATCTCATTTCTAAAGGCAGAGACTGGTAATGAGGCTACTTCCAGCCAGAACCCCTCTCCTCCTCTACTCCTCCTCTCCCCTCTCCTCTCCTACGCTAAAGTGCTCTTCCTGTTAACATTCATGCTCCACAACAGCCGTATCATTGCTGTTGGAGGGGGTTCTAAAGTTTACGCTAGCTGCCTCCGACGAAGGCCGTCCGTCGTCCAGACTAGAGCACACTGGAGGGCTTTGTGTCACTGCTACGTTCCAGACAGACAGACAGATGGGAGGGAGGGAGGGAGGGAGGGAGGGCGGGTCACTGTTATGAACACACACATGCACACATAGAGGCACACGTGCCAAACGTTTTGATCTTTCACTGTCTCTCCACCACCACCAGTCACTATTGACCTGCACCTAAACTACACCATGCGTATCAATAATACACATGGTTAAACTCACTCACTCACACACAGAACTACACCACCCCAGACCCAGATATAAGCCTACTGTACCCAAATCTCTCTTTCCTCTCCCAGCTCAAACTCTACAGTGGATTGATAAACCTGTCATGCTGATCAGGGGCTCAGAGGTTGAAATGTGTGAATATCAAGTCACAAACAAATGAAGATGATGTTGTGGTCCGTCGCTTCCAATATTGACATGTACATACAGAGTACTCATCTCTCACCATCTCTCTCCATTTCTCCCTTGTTCTTTCTCCTGCCACCTGCTCTCCATCTCCGTCTGTCTGGATCCATGATGTTCCCATTTCCTCCTTCATAATAAACACCTGAATACAGAAAAGATGCTCCTCAAGTCCTTCCTCTTTATATTCATGTTTTATTTAGTGTTTTGTATTATCATAATCAAAGTACCAATAAAAATAACAAAGTAGAATAAAATATACATATCAAGTGTCAGGGTAGTTCTGTAACCTGTCCCACGTGGAATCTTGATGTTAACAAACAAATTAGCATTTAAATGAGTCCTGCATTTTATCCTTCAAGGTTATGTTGTTATGGATATTCAATTAGGGTGTGTGTGTGTGTGTGTGTGTGTGTGTGTGTGTGTGTGTGTGTGTGTGTGTGTGTGTGTGTGTGTGTGTGTGTGTGTGTGTGTGTGTGTGTGTGTGTGTGTGTGTGTGTGTGTGCGTGTGTGCGTGTGTGTGTGTGTGTGGTCCATACGCTTCCAACTGACTGGTCCCCCAGAGAGGTGTTATAGTAGGGTTTGTGTAGGCAGGGATGAAAGAGTTGGGTCAGTGGGTGTGTATGTGCGTGCGTATGAGTGTGTGTGTGTGTGTGCACGTTTGTGGTTATTGATACTGAATAGGGTTTAGCAAAACATGGAAGACCATGTCCAGAAGGAACAGAGCACAATAGTTTGGGAATTTCTGAGTTATTTCAGAGATATGCTGAGCCCTTCATACCATAGGAAGAGATATCTCAAGAAGACATCCTTTAAGATTTTTGAAGAACAACAAACAGTGAGTTTCTCTTAAACACACAGAGGGACAAGGAGTAGTGCCGGTGATTTCTCTGTGTAGGGTAGGATTGTTATCATCTTGGCCCATCTCCTAAAGCAGCAGTACCAGGGATGAAAGTGTGAGGCCTGATGTTATTTCAGGCCTGCTACACAGAGACTGTTTAAACACCAAACAGCCTGCACACACACACACACACACACACACACATTGCACCCGCCGGAGGCCTCAACCAACAGTTTATAAAATAAATTCCAAAATACAGACTTAACTCAGTCTATTCCGGTGCAGGCGTTAGTGCCAGTCACCGCGGGGAGAAGGGAGGTCAAGATGGAGTGTGTTCCTCCAGCTACATAGAGCTGTTTCAAACCTGTTACTCTCACAGTGCTCTGATCTGATAAGATGCCTGCTGTCCATCAGAGTACTGGACGGTATGTCTCTTGTGAAGTATCACTTACATTTTGACTCGTAATGAATTGAGTGCCTATAGTATTCTGAATACTTTCTGGACCTTAGTGTGATGTGTCTCAACTCTGTTCATCATAACCCTCCAAACACAAGCCACTTGTTACTTAGGAAAGAGGATGGTCTCCCAGCCGATTGTAGTGTTGATAGAACCATGTCATCCAGAGAGTGAAATCATGGTAGTTCTCTCTGAGAGCAGGCCAAAAGCTATTTATTTAACCCTGTACTGGGAGCTCCCACACCAGTCAAATAAAGAACTATGTACTTTAGCTGAATGCTTGTAAACCAGTGCTTCCAAATGTCTACAGACAATGGTGTACGCAGTACGGGCATGAGGTAGATGAAGAATAGGTGTTTGTGTGAGGGAGAGTGCTGTGTACTGTACAGTACTGTACTGCAATCCTTTGTGCATTTGTTAAACCTCCCAATGATATTGTGGTGAGTTGACCGTTAATCTCTAAGGCAAACTAATCTCCCTTTAATATAGTTGATTCATGAACCTGTTCAAAAACATGTTGTTTTTAATGAATCTACCCCTCGCTGACTCACCAGCGATAATAACATGTGGATTAACTTGTGAGCTGGGTGATATGTGGAGTTTTTTACGGGTTCTTATGGCATAGCGTCTCCTTCCGTCTATTACAGTAAATATGTATGCTAATACGCTAGCTCATGTAGTCGTTAAAAAACACCTCGGCTCATATTATTGAGGAAGGGAACACACACAAACGTCAAGCGCACACGCATTGATGACTTTGCCTAAGGAGGTTTATGTCTGTAAGGCATATTAACTCCAGGCTTGTTGTTATAAATACATTTCCTCAATTATTCAGCCTGTTTTAAGACTTCAGATGATGTCATATTGTGGCCAGGGGTGAAGAACTGGTGAGTGTGTTGATTGACAGACCCAGGGCTGGAAAGATTTTATGTCTCTTTTTGGGTAGGTGTCTGTAATTCTCTATGTCCCTCTCTCTGGACTTATCACGTGTATACAGTACATATGAAACATTTTCCTAAATATAAACTATCAACTTAGTGAACACCAATGGTGTTAATATGAGGGTTTCAGCATGAAATACTATTGTTTTACACACTTTTAATTATTTTACAATGTCATTATATATTCGTAGTCAATGTTTTCGCGTCAAACTTGTGGCAGTTGTGTAAAAAGTCAATAGTGTTGCAGAGGTAATGAAACATGACGTCATTTTTGATTAGATGCTTTTTCATTGATTTGGCAATTTTCTCTTGAACCATACTGTCACGCCCTAACCTTAGAGAGCCTTTTTATTCTCTATATTGGTTAGGTCAGGGTGTGACTAGGGTGGGCATTCTAGTTTTGTTATTTCTGTGTTGGCCGGGTATGGTTCCCAATCAGAGGCAGCTGTCTATCGTTGTCTCTGATTGGGGATCATATTTAGGCAGCCTTTTCCCACCTGTTTGTTGTGGGATCTTGTTTTTGTATAGTTGCCTTGAGCACTGCAATACTAGACGTTTGTTATATTCTTTGTTGTTTTTGTTGTAAGTTTCACTATTAAATATAATGTGGAACTCTACGCATGCTGCGCCTTGGTCCACTCATTTCAACAAGCGTGACACATACAGTCCATCTACAAGAAACGCATGGACAATATGGACTCAGATATAAACAATGAACATATACAGTACCAGTCAACATATTGTACTATTTTCTACATTGTAAAATAATAGTGAAGACATCAGAACTATGAAATAACACATATGGAATTATGTAGTAACCAAAAAAAGTGTTAAACAAATCAAAATAGATTTTAGATTTTAGAGTCTTCGAAGTAGCCACCCTTTGCCTTGATGACAACTCGGCACACTCTCAGCCAGCTTCACCTGGAATGCTTTTCCAACAGGAAGGAGTTCCCACATATGCTGAGCACTTGTTGGCTGCTTTTCCTTCACTATGCGGTCCAACTCATCCCAGACCATTTCAATTGAGTTGAGGTTGGGTGATTGTGGAGGCCATGTCATCGGATGCAACACTCCATCACTCTCCTTCTTGGTCAAATAGCCCTTACACAGCCTGGAGGTGTGTTGGGTCATTGTCTGGTTGAAAAACAAATGATAGTCCCACTAAGCGCAAACCAGATGGAATGGCGTATCACTGCAAAATGCTGTGGCAGCCATGCTGGTTAAAAATTATTTGGGATCAGTGTCCCTTCCACGGGACAGTTGAGCTAACGTAGGCTAATGCGATTAGCATGAGGTTGTAAGTAACAAGAACATTTCATGGGACAAAGGCATATCTGATATTGACCCCTCCTGTCTCAGCCTCCAGTATTTATGCTGCAGTAGTTTATGTGTCGGGGGGCTAGGGTCAGTTTGTTATACCTGGAGTACTTCTCCTGTCCTATTCGGTGTCCTGTGTGAATTTAAGAGTGCTCTCTCTAATTCTCTCTTTCTGTCTTTCTCTCTCTCGGAGGACCTGAGCCCTAGGACCGTGCCTCAGGACTACCTGACATGATGACTCCTTGCTGTCCCCAGTCCACCTGGCCGTGCTGCTGCTCCAGTTTCAACTGTTCTGCCTTATTATTATTCGACCATGCTGGTCATTTATGAACATTTGAACATCTTGGCCATGTTCTGTTATAATCTCCACCCGGCACAGCCAGAAGAGGACTGGCCACCCCACATAGCCTGGTTCCTCTCTAGGTTTCTTCCTAGGTTTTGGCCTTTCTAGGGAGTTTTTCCTAGCCACCGTGCTTCTACACCTGCATTGCTTGCTGTTTGGGGTTTTAGGCTGGGTTTCTGTACAGCACTTTGAGACATCAGCTGATGTACGAAGGGCTATATAAATACATTTGATTTGATTTGATATTGGCAGAAAGCTTAAATTCTTGTTAATCTAACTGCACTGTCCAATTTACAGTAGCTATTACAGGAGAGTGCACAATTATGAACATGAAAAGTTATTAATAAACAAATTAGGCACATTTGGGCAGTCTTGATACAACATTTTGAACAGAAATGCAATGGTTAATTGGATCAGTCTAAAACTTTGCACATACACGGTTGCCATCTAGTGGCCAAAATCTAAATTGCACCTGGGCTGGAATAATACATTATGGCCTTTCTCTTGCATTTCAAAGGTGGTACCAAAAAAAAGGACAGTTGTTTTTTTTCTTTGTATTATATTTTACCAGATCTACTGTGTTATATTCTCCTACATTCCTTTCACATTTCCACAAATTACAAAGTGTTTCCTTTCAAATGGTAGCAAGAATATGCATATGCTTGCTTCAGGGCCTGAGCTACAGGCAGTTAGATTTGGGCATGTCATTTTAGGCAAAAATTGAAAAAAAGGGGCGGATCCTTAAGAGGTTTTTAAGTGTGCCTTGAATTCTAAATAAATCACTGACAGTGTCACCAGCATAGCACCCCCACACCATCACACCTCCTCCTCCATGCTTCACGGTGCGAAATACACAAGCAGAGATCATCCGTTCACCTACTCTGCGTCTCACAATGACACGGCGGTTGGAACCAAAAATCTCAAATATGGACTCATCAGACCAAAGGACAAATTTCCACCGGTCTAATGTCAATTGCTTGTGTTTCTTGGCCCAAGCAAGTCTCTTCCTCCTATTGCTTTCCTTTAGTAGTGGTTTCTTTGCAGTAATTCGACCATGAAGGCCCGATTCCTACAGTCTCCTCTGAGCAGTTGATGTTGAGATGTGTCTGTTACTTGAACTCTGTGGAGCATTTATTTGGGCTGCAATTTCTGAGTCTGGTAACTCTAATGAACTTATCCTCTGCAGCAGAGGTAACTCTGGGTCTTCCTTTCCTATGTTGGTCCTCATGAGAGCCAGTTTCATCGTAGCACTTGATGGTTTCTTGAGACAGCAAATTTTCCAAATTGATTGACCATGTCTTAAAGTAATGATGGACTGTAGTTTCTCTTTGCTTATTTGAGCTGTCCTTGCCATAATATGGACTTGGTATTTTACCAAATAGGGCTATCTTCTGTATACCAACCTACCTTGTCACAACACAACTGATTTGCTCAAATGCTTTCCTACTTTTAACAAGGCACACCTGTTAATTGAAATGCATTCCAGGTGACTACCTCATGAAGCTGGTTGAGAGAATACCAAGAGTGTGTAATGCTGTCTTCAAAGCAAAGGGTGGCTACTTTGAAAAATCTCAAATATAAAATATATTTTGATTAGTTTAACACTTTTTTGGTTACTACATGATTCCATATGTGTTATTTCACAGTTTTATTATACAATGTAGAAAATAGTTTTTTTAAATGACTGGTACTGTATACAGTATGTTCATTGTTTATATTTGTGTCCATATTGTCCAGGAGTTTCTAGTAGATAGAAAAACCCTTGAATGAGTAGGTGTGTCCAAACTTTTGACTTGTACTGTATATGCCGTCTGGTTATGTTTTTTCTATATTATTATTTTACTTAGTAATATTACTATTATTATTTTAATTATTGTTTCACTCACTTCTCTTTGACCTGAATTGTTGGTCAAAGAGGATTCCACTGTACACTGCAATCTGCGACCCTGTGCATGTGACTAATAAACCCTGATCTGAGGTCAGGAAACCTAATAAAACTCTTTGGAATGCACCTTGATACCAAGAACCCCTTATTGTGGTCTGACAGCGGTCTGACTGCACCCTACAATCCTTAAGTGGAGCTGCGTGTTAGACACTTACATGCATACTGTACATAATATGTCGTCCCTGTGATGAGGGACATGTGTGCAGGGTTGGAACTAGAACAGGTTCACTCTCCAGCCGAATAATCCCGCTGAAACCAGAGCTCAGCTTCAGACTGTCACATCAACATTCCAAGGCACACAGGAATACAGACTTGGAAGCATTCTGATTCCCGACCAAACCAGTCCTAGGTTTGCTGTTGCCTTTTCCGCCTCACCCCACACAGGCATTTATTTAACCATGGTATGGGATCTTATTCCCGTGAAATTGAAATTTGGGAATGACAATTTGGGAATTTATGGTAGTTTCTTGTATTTTGACTAGGAGGTAGGGGTGGTACACTTTGTTGCCAAATTTGGTCGTATCCCATGTTTTGTTATGTGCCACAGGGGCAGGGGCAGGGGCAGAAAAGAAAGATTTTCTAGTCGAATGGTCCCATGGCATGCTATGGAAGGGTGGGTTTCTGTTATTACAACAAAGTCTGGAGAGCCTGTCTCCACCCCAGGAACACATATACTGTAATGCCGTATCCACAAACCAGCTAGGTAGGGGTCAGAACTAAAACCGCAGGCCGTATCCTTCGTCTAAGAAAAAAAATATTAATAACAATGAGACTTTCTTATTCACATGAATAAAGTACAAATGATGAAAGTGAATAATCAACCATCACCTCACAGAAGGCAGATAGCTCCATTGTCGGCTGTGTGAACAGCCGTTGTGGTTTAAAGTTAGTGACCTTTACAGTCTAGAACAGGGCCGTGGGTCTGCGGGTTTTGGGTTTTTCCTTTCAATTAAGACCTAGACATCCAGGTGAGGGGAGTTTCTTACTAATTACTGACCTTAATTCATCAATCAAGTACAAGGTTGGAGCGGAAACCCACAGACTCTCGGCCCGCCGTGGAATGAATTTGACATGTGGTCTAAAAGGTGAAAAAAATAAGATTACATAATCACTTTTGGCCAGCACTGTGTGGGAGTTCAAAGTTCACAACCTCTGATGTCAGAAAGGTTCCCACCACCTGGCTTCAGTATGTATGAAGCCAACAGCAACTGTACTATATCTGAGGACTCAAACACAGGGAGGAGAGAGAACAGGTGAGAGCGTGGGTCACCATTTACTTTTACATTACAGAGAGCTAGCGCTGTATCTGCCAGTCAGCAGTCCCTCAGACCTCTCTTTCATTAGAGAGATGCACAGGCCCCTTCCTGGCATGGACCGCAAAGAGAGAGCCAAGCATGCACCCACACACACACACCTGCGCACACGTGCACACACACACACACACACGTGCGCACACACACACACACGTGCGCACACACACACACACGTGCGCACACACACCTGATAGGGGCCTTAAAAGGCCTCTCCCAGGTGTTTGAACTGGGTTCCCATCATTACCCCTTCAGCCTGGGGAGCTCTCCCTCTGACTGCCTTGTTGATCGATTGTAATTGTACAGTCCTAATTGATTGACTGCACTTCACTCAATGTAATATGCATTTGTTGGAGGTGACAGGTAAAAGGAGGGGGAATGTGGGTAATGACCTCCCTTCATGTCCTTTGGTGAATGACCCCTGCACGGTAGAACTCACGGACACTTCACCATCTTGAGGATGGAAAGAGGAGAGAGACTTTAGCTTTTCACTCCTCTGTGTTATATTCTGCTGACCCAGGCAAAAGATGGCTTCTGTTTCCTTTTTAATCACATTTCAATTATTCTGATGGAGGATGGGAAACACACTGGTTTTGCGGTGGCTCTCTCTATGTTCTTTAAAATCTACTATTTTCTCCCAGCTGGTCCAGGTAATTAATCATCCATACATGTTTTAAAACATCAGCGACTCTCCTCTCCTCCTCTCTCCGCTCCCTCACTTCTTTCCCTCTGTTGTCGAAAAGTGTGAGTGATTACCACCAACCTAAATATATTACATATTCCAAAGTGTGGAAAATACACATATGGTGCCGGGTGCTTTGAAACAGCTCTTTATTTGAAGCATAAGCGGAAAAGAGAAAGCAAGCTGAATGGAGTGTGACTTCCAATGCACAGGTGCAGCTAATGAACTAGCAGGAAAGACGAAAAGGGAGACGTACAGAAGCAGGTCAACACTTTTACTTTTTACTGTAACAAGCCAAGGAACGGCAAAGGGCTCTTTTATTTCTACTGCTGCAGTCAGTTTCTCAAATCAAAGAATGAGCACAGGTCCATCCAGTCCAGGGGACAGAGAGCACATTAATAATGTATTGGCTATTTCTGAGGAGGAGCGATGGTATCCTGCAGTTTAAATATTAGAGTCCAATTGGGGGCTTTGTGGCCTGGCATGTACAGATCAGGCTGTGCATTAAGTGGCAGTATATCCCTCCCTGGGTGTGTTATGTAGGCTCAGCATGGAGCCTTTCACTACCTGAACAGGCCCGGATGTACTGTACTGTACACCCGTCTGTCTGCAATGACGTTGATTCAGACACGTAACTAGACTGTCATGGGCCACATGCATAACTACGTGAGGTCATGAATAGATAACCCCTACTAGACAGTATGAGTCTGTATGAGTCATTCAGTTAAAAAAACTGAATGAAATGAAATATTCACTTATTAAAGTGAAATTACAGTGTGAAAAGTAACTGTTTTGTTCTTTCTCTCACAACGAACAACTTTGAAAGGAAAAATGTATGACTATTTTCTACATCTCTTTCACACAAAAAGCCCAAACAGTTGAATTGACCCAGGAAAACAGTTGACCAAGGAAACTGTTTTTGTGGGGAATATTTCATTCTGATGGGTTCTGTTTGCTCCTGAGAGTTTCATCATCCTTTGCTATAAGGTCGTAGCGCCATACATAGGTAGGGTCAGCAATTCAGAGATGGCACCAACCTCATACCACACTTACACTCTCGCCCTCCCTCGCCCTCCATGGACCTACGGTCACTGCAGTCATAAGAACAGTTGCACGTTCCGACCGCTTTGGTGAGGTGACACCGGAGGTTATTTCAAACCCCAGGAGGGTCCACCAAATACGCTCTCTCTTCAGAAGTTAGAAACAGCCCCTGCAGCATATTGTATGACCCTGGACTGTCTACTGCATGCCCATACACACACATACAGTATTTATGCACACACACACTGTGTACATACACAATCATGTGTCTCACAATTCCTAACGTAATTATTTTGATTCATAGGGGCAACTGTCGAGGTGGCCAGCAGGCGGAACTGTAAATATAGCACCAAATCTACCCACTTAAAGCTGGATATGAGTCTAAGACGTTTCCTGAGTCTATCTGACAAAGTCAGAGACAGATCGGTTTCAGACTCATTCACCCCTCCTCCGCCATCCTTCCATCCCTCTCTCTCCTGCCTTTCCGAGACACAGTGGCCCTCTATTCAGGCCTATCTGGCTGTGCATCTGGATCATACGAGGCCTGTCGCATCCCACCAGAAATAGAGCGCCGGGAAAAAACTCCCGCCTCTCTACGTCACCTTATCGAGAACAGGGGACGCTGGGGAGAGGGAGAGAGTAGATTACCGGCGACTAAAAATAAATATGAAATATGGCTTCTGTTCTACAATCTATATCTACCTCACTCTTCCTACCCCTCTCTTATCAAGGTCTCACTCTCTCTCTCAGATAGGGGTCCCCTTGAACCAGTACCAAAACTAATGCCTGGACACTCATTTGACTGTGTGTCATCTGTGCATTTACATGAAGCAGGCCCATACTCAATAGGACAGGGGCTCTATTCAGTCATTATAACAAGGACACACACACCGCACAGGAGTGTCCTGACTTAATGTAATTGTTCTAAGCATCGGCTCTCACTCTGGTTTTAGCGGTCTCTGAAGACAATAGGCATTGAGTCCTAATTGGGTCCAGAGCGAACCCTAAGTCTGCGGTCTCCGTCGGCGACCACTCGTGTTCATCACTGCACGACCATAACGAGCGTTTTGCCAACAACACAGAGCAGCTGATAAAAGGCCAGGTGGGTAATTGATGTGGTTACTAAGTGGCTCATTTGCATCCTTTACTCATATCAAACTAAGCAGCGGGTGGGGTGTGAGAGAGAGGGGGGTTTTAGATGGGGATTAGGGGGGCGGGGGTTCGTTAAAAGGCAACATGGATGTTATATTTTACTCAGGAGAGCTGAGAAACCTTGGAGGACGCTCCAATTGTTAATTGAGCTCTTTTGGGGGTTCCTCTCTTCTCTCTTTAATTTTCCATCCATCCCTTTCTTCCCCCTTTCCTTCCATCTACCCCTCCTTCTATCTGTCCGTCTCTAGGGAAAGGGAATGAAAAGATAAGCAGAGACCTTACAGGTAGTAAGGGATATCAGACATGCACGCTGCCACTGTGGCTTCGGTTGTTAATCATCAGCTTAACCTGCCTTTAGAATAACTACAGCTCCTCCCTTAGGGCATTGGACAGAGGAGTAATGGGCAGCACCATAGAGGCCCCTACCATTTCCTTATAACTCCAGTATGACAATTTATGCCATGTACTACGTGACAGAGAGAAATTTGGCATATTAAAATTCCATCAATTATCAACAAGGTTGATTTCTCAAGGTCTTCAGGGTTCATTTACTTTACATAACACAAACCAGCAGAGCTCCAGACCTGAGTCTGATACAGGCCTATTGTGGTGGATATGTTAGTATTACACCTCTAATACTGCACACTAAAAGCTCACAGCTGTTCCCTAATTCGAGAGGTACAACAAACCGGCTGCCAGGCAAAGTGGAACCACAAGGCCCTGGGTGTTGTTCCCCGAAGTCAGGGAGCCCTTCCAAGATGTAACACAAGAACATTCCACGCATGAATGGAGCGTATTCTTCAGCTCGTTTCTCCACACACGTGGGGAGATTTCCATAAAAATAAATAAGAGCCATATAAAGGCAACACAGACGCAAGACATTTTCATGAGAGGAGAGGATACACGGAGACAGCTGTAGTGTGATCACACATTGCCTGTGTCTGTCGGGTGTGAGTGTTTTTCGGTAGGTATCATTGGAGAGGTGGATGATGACGGATGAGGATGAATGATTGGCAAAATGTTTGTGATGAAGGCATCACTCAGTCCTGCTCCTGGCGGTTCCAGTGTTGTGGAGATGCTCTACTGTACTGGAGCTGCTATTTGCCTTGAGGAATAAGGCATTATGGGCAGTAAGAATACCCACTTCAAAGCCGTACAAAGCCAGATTTCTTATGTGTTTGTTTCCGTCCGTCCGTCCGTCCGTCCGCCCGCCCGCCCGCCCGCCCGCCCGCCCGCCCGCCCGCCCGCCCGTCCGTCCGTCCGTCCGCCCGCCCGTCCGTCCGTCCGCCCGCCCGCCCGCCCGCCCGCCCGCCCGCCCGTCCGTCCGTCCGGTTCCATCTCTAAGTGATCTCCCTCTCTGTGTCTTTGAAGAGGGGATAGAACCATTACCCTCTTAACACTGCCCTAAAGACAGGCAGGCAGACTGGTGAAATGTAAGAAGCATCCCCCTCCCTCTTCTCTCCTGTCTTTCCAGTCCAAGTCCCAGTCCCTGGCATGAGGTGTGTTAGTTGGATGGCTAATGCTGGTCTCTGAGGAGCACATCTGCTGTTTTAACGCTCCACTGTGGTTTATGGAGGTCTCAGCGCTGAGCCATTAGAGCTGCACCTGCGGAACCATCCAAACAAGAGGAACAGCGCTCGTATTGTAAAAGGCCCTCGTAACATAAATATTTCTCCTCTCTTGACTCTAAACTCACATAATGAAGCTGACAAAACTCACCACCTGTGTCTAGGATGTGGTGCTGAGGGAGAGAGAGGAGGAGAAGAAATTAAAAAGAGTGAAAGTAAGAGAAAGATGGAGAAAAAGAGAGAGTGAGGGGTGGGGAAAGAAAGAAAGAGAGAGAGAGGAGAAAGTTAACAGGGAGAAATAAAGACAGAAAGAAAGAGAGAAAGACAAAGAGAAAGCTTGAAAGAAAGTGAGAGAGTGAGAGGGTAGAAAAAAGAGAAGGCCCTTTCCCTGGTTGTCAATCCATCTCCAGCATGAAGAATCACTGGGGCCACCTGTGCCAGATGCTGGCTGCGATCATTAGACGTGTGGCTGGAGGAGAGGTGCTTACCCAAAGAGGAGAACTGTGTACCCGGCCCACCTGCCCGGGGATAACAATCTCCCTGGGACCCTTAAACTGAAAGGAAAAGAGTGGCTAGTCTCTCTTATGCAGATGAAGCTAAATAAACACAGGCTATTTATCAGTGTGCAGGCCCTACGGCCTGTCATCCCACCGCCTGCCTCCGCTCCATTCACCCATTCATCCACAGCACTGCAAGGGACCAACACAAAGGAAATCTTATGCAGGGAATCAGGGAGAGAGAACAGTATGGCTGAAGTAAGCCAAAAAATGACATCCCCAGCTGGCCAAGAGGACAAATTAATATACAGAGATTGGACACTACATTAGCGCAGATGCTTGTGCTTGTCTTTAAGTGTACTTTGGTTGAAGTTGCAACTCGAGAAGTATCCTAACTTTGACACGTTGTTGTTATTGTTGTGTAGGAGGGCATTGCAGCCATGGTGTACAGTATAGTCAGAAGAGGACTCATCGACCACATTACAACCACACCACGACCACAAATGACCGTTCATCCTTCACACAGGGAAGTCCCTGGGTTTTCACCCTGGGATCCAACGGACCCTCAAAAATCACACATCCATTCTCAGAACCCTGTCATGTTTGCTAAACGCCAACCACAGGTGTTTCCCCTGCCCCTCGTCCCTCTTTTCTGTGCACCCTCTCTCTGCTCCGCCGGGCGATTTCCACGCTCGATCCGTCATGTGTGGAGCTCCCAGTTTAATCCCTGTCGGAGCGCAGAGAAGCGTGGTGAGCGATTCCTGCTGCTTGGTTGCATCTGTGAGGTTGCTCCCCTGTGGCACAGTGAGTTTCCCAACATACACACAAACTAGGAGACTGATTATCAACGCCACACTCCCTCTCTCCAGGGGCTCTCTGTCTACGTTAAGATGCCCTTAGTCACAGGAGTAGGAGGATTGGGCTCAGCTCAAGTATTTGTTGAGCTCCTCTCTCTTTCTGTCGCTTCTACGATGGACGAATAGTGTTCAAGGTATCACGATTCGAAGTTTAACTCTATTTAGACTAATTTTCTTTAACTAGCTGTATTTAGATTTTTGGGATTATTTCTTAACACTTTGAGTTGAATACATATCATATGAATGATATGGCATGGTTATGAAGGAAATTAGCACAATGAGAAATATCGAAACGGACAAAAGCTTCATTGTGATACATTATAAGCACTGTTTGGGGCTCTGACTTGGACATTTAGTCATTTCGGCATCAGACTTAGTTGTTTTAATCAGCACCATTACAACCTGCATATCCACAGCAAACTGCTGAAGAAGGTTAATTAAGTGAGTATTACTTCCTGACTTTCTACTGAAATGTCCACCTGGCCAATGAAATCTCTCTACCAACTTTCACCCTTGAGTAATCCTAACGACCATCTCCAACACAACGGCTTGCTCTTAAAATAGATGTACCTTGTTACACTGCTGCCTAGGTGTTTGTTTTGCCAGGCATCCTATAATGGGGTCTGGTATGGCCTATTATGGAGATTCTATGGGTCTCCCCGGTTTCACTCCAGTCCTAATAAGTGATCATTTGGAGGAAGACGTATCATTCTGAGCGGCAGCCATATCTAATTAGAGCCATAATGCTGGGTGGAATGGCTCTATCAGCTGGGGAGAGGCAGCCTGCTTATCAGACCCTCAGGCCAATCGCCTCAGGTTTATTTCTCAGGAAATCATTAAGTGTTTCATAATTTCAGCATTTAAATGCTGTGTTTTGATCACTGAGCTGTGTGATTAAGGGTGTTTTTAATGGTTACTATCCCGCCCGGTAAGATGCAATTAAAATGTTTCAAGAGTGGAGATAGAGAGAGGAGTTAGGGGCAAGTGTTTGATACCCCTTGTAGTGACAACACAGAGTCTGAAGACTTTTCATCAGCCATGAGTGTGATTTCTAGAAGCAAAGCTTTCTCAATGACATGGTCAAGAATGCACATGAAATGTAATGTCCACATTATTCATTTAAAACACAATGCGCAGCCTACTCTCTGTAGATAGATCATGCAGAAATAAAAGCCAAAAGGTTTAATGGGTGTATTGTTGAATCCTTCTCAAAGAAAAAATGTGTAGCTCCAAAGCTGTCATAGATAAACGTGGGGAATGACTCCTTTATTTTCTTCCTTTATTCGTGGTGCGCAGGTCTCTGAGGAGTGCTGGCATCGATTGCTGATTTAATGAAAGCGTCTGTTTCTCCTGGCTTCCCTCTCGCTCTCCCATTCCTCACTCCTCCGGGTCACTCCGCTTAAAATGCCTCCGTTAATCAGATTTCTGTTAAAAGCCGTAAATAGAATCAGAGCTCCGTTGCCAAGACACCCTTCTCTCCCTCCTTCTTCTATTCTCTTTCCCTCTCTACCTCTTTCTCTCTACCTCGCTCTCTAACTCTCTCTCCGTTCCACTCCCACAGCTTGTTCCAACTCCAGCACCAGGGCCCAGAGTCTCTCAGAGGCAGGCAGTGGACCAACAAGTGCTCTGCAGCCCTTTCTGGGTGTCTGATTGGCCAAGTGGCTGGGTGGTTCAAATATTGACGGCTCCAAAAGGCTCCCAGGGTAGAACCTGATAATGCTGGAAGGTCAAAGTTAATGTGAGTCTGTACTGTTATAACCGAGACAGCAGGTCAAAAAAGGGTTCTTAGACACATCAACCAATAAAGAGTACTGCTTGTTGCACACTGCGCCCCGTTGAATAGTACTCGAAGTCATAACAGAGTGAAAATCCATTTTTACAACATTCTCCAGTTGTTCAGTGTGTCTTCCATATGGAAGTGATCAGCACGTCAAATCCTCCCACATTCATTTTGGCACAGCTCTGTTTCTGCTCTGTCAGAAGCCTATAAAATATGGCCTGTTTCTAGCCCTGTACAGGACGTGCCGAAGCGTGGAAGACTCGACTTTGCATTTACCACAAGTTTGGTTTACGTTGGGCCTATTTAAACTGGAGGCACTACTGTGGAAGGAAAACACAAACTGAGAAAATAAAAAACAAACTGCCATATTATCCAAGCTAATATCACTGTGGGGTCCTGAGCAGCACTGTTGATTCTTTAAATATTGACCCATGAAAGGGAATCTGAATGAGGATCAGAGTCCTGGCCAGGGCCAGACAGGGTGGTACGTTACAGTACAGGCAGGGTGGTACGTTACAGTACAGGGTGGGTGTCTCCTGTCCTATGGGTTTCTCTAACTTCTCTTGGCTTCTCCTACCCTGGATGGATGAATGGATGGGTGGAGAAATTTTTATTTTTAACATCACCACACCAGGAGAAATCCTGAGCAGAACCACAGACAGTCTGCCTACAGCTGTAACTCCTTTCCATTGAGTTGATAACTTTGAATGATGATGTTTCACGGCTGCATCACAGCAAGGTACGGAAACTGCTCTGCTTTCGACCGCGAGGCCCTCCAGCGGTTGGTGAAGACGGACCTGTACATCACTGGAGCTGTGCTCCCACCCATACAGGACATCTACTCCAAGCAAGGGCTGAGGAAGGCTCCCAGCATCATCAAGGACCCCACACACCACCTAGCCACGGACTATTCACTCCGTTGCCATCTGGCAGACTGTATCGGTGCGTCAGGTCTCAGACCAACAGGCTCCGAGACAGTTTTTTTCCACAAGCCATCAGACTACTGAACTCTTGAAACGGGACTGACCACCAGCACACAAACAGTCTAATACCCTGACTCTGCACCTCCCTCTGTACTTCACCACACACTCATGGGCTCACCACACACTCGCACACACACGCACCCACACACACTCCCGTGACTGCTACAGGACTCCTATTTAGTATTACTGCCCAATGGCTATATATTATTACACAATATTTTTTTTTCAATGGCCAACACACAATACCCCGTAACGTCAAAATGGATTTATGTTTTTAGAACATTTTTACAAATGTACTAAAAATGAAAAACTGAAATGTCTTGAGTCAATAAGTATTCAACCCCTTTGTAAGGGCAAGCCTAAATAAGTTCAGGAGTACAAATTTGCTTAACAAGTGACATAATAAGTTGCATGGACTCACTCTGTGTGTAGTAATAGTTTTTAACATTGATTTTTGAATGACTACCTCATCTGTGTACCCCACAAATACAATTATTTGTAACGTCACTCAGTCGAGCAGTGAATTTCAAAGACAAATTCAACCACAAAGACCAGGGAGGTTTTCCAAGGTTTTCCAAGAAGGGCACCTATTGGTAGATGGTCCAAAAAAATATCCCTTTGAGCATGGTGAAGTTATTAATTACATTTCGGATGGTGTATCAATACACCTAGTCACGCAAGCATCCTTCCTAACTCAGTTGCCGGAGAGAAAGAGATTTGACCATGAGGCCAATGGTGACTTTAAAAGTTACAGAGTTTAATAGCTGTGATAGGAGAAAACTGAATGTTCCTGAGTGGACTAGTTACAGTTGTGACTTAAATCTACTTGAAAATCTATGTCAAGACCTGAAAATGGTTGTCTAGCAATGATCAACAACCAATTTGACAGAGATTGAAGAATTTAGAAAATAATAATGGGCAAATGTTGCACAATCCAGGTGTGGAAGGCCCTAAAGGACATGAGAAACAAGATTCTCTGGTCTGATGAAACCAATATTGAACTATTTGGCTTGAATGTCAAGCGTTACGTCTGGAGGAAACCTGGCACCAACCCTACGGTGAAGCATGGTGGTGGCAGCATCATGCATTGCAGATGTTTTTCAGCGGCAGGGACTGGGAGACTAGTCAGGATCGATGGAAAGATGAACGGAGCCAAGTACAGAGAGATCCTTGATGAAAACCTGCTCCAGAGCGCTCAGGACCTCAGACTGGGGGGTGAAGGTTCACCTTCCAAAAGGACAACGACCCTAAGCACACAGCCAGGACAATGCAGGAGTGGCTTCGGGACAAGTCTCTGAGTGTCCTTGAGTGGCCCAGCCAGAGCCCGTACTTGAACCCGATCGAACATCTCTGGAGAGACCTGAAAATAGCTGTGCAGCGACACTCCCCATCCAACCTGACAGAGCTTGAGAGGATCTGTGGAGAAGAATGGGAGAAGCTCCCCAAATACATGAGTGCCAAGTAAATTAGTGTCATACCCAGAAAGACTCACAGCTGTAATCACTGCCAAAGGTGCTTCTACAAGATATTGACTCAACTGTGTGAATACTTGTGTAAATTAAATATTTCTGTATTTCATTTACAATACATTTGCAAAAATGTCTAAAAAAATTTTTTCACTTTGTTATTATTTAGTATTGTGTGTAGATGGTCAGTAAAACAATGGTCAGGAAAACATATATTTAATCAATTTTGAATTCTGGCTTTAACATAACAAAATGTGGAATAAGTCAAGGGGTATGAATACTTTCTGAACCTTATGTGTATATTATGACAAATAAACCGTCTTGAAATTGTTTCACTGGCCCATGAGGGCAATCAGTATACAATAGCACCTTTTCTATGGAATATAAGTCCAAAAAGCTGCAAGGTCTAATAACCACATTGTTCCTGATGAATAGCGAGCCAAAATGATTATGGACTAGACAAAAACTCTTAATTAGCAAAGCCCCCCCTTTTCAATCAATTATCTAAATTACATTTATACAGTTCAATGATTACTGACCAAAAGGAGGATTCTTGAGCTGGGAAGAATACGTTCTGCCATAAACGGAGCCATTTAATCGGTGACCAGTCGATGAGGGAATCATGTCGTGATAATTAAATTGTATGGCATATCGGGAGTGTTAACTTCACTGGGTGCACATTGGACTGCCCTGCATTTTCAATAGGCTTTTAAGGCAATTATGTGATGGGCTTGGACAATCATTCCTCTTTTCCCGGTCATTGATCTTTCTTCTTTTTGGCTCCCTCAGACCCATTCCTCTCCTCGGCTGGAGACTTGTGTTCGATGCTTCCTTCCCGATTACTATAAATCCATATTCAAGCCACAGAGTGGAGGGAGAGGTTTGGAGCTGTCAAAAGAGTTGCACTGATATTTCATCAACAGTGGACAACTTTTACCTCCCTCACTTCCCCTTCACTTCAAAGTCTTCAAAGTTATTACATTAATGGTGATTCATTAATGAGTTAAATTGAACAATTTTCGTTATTTAGTGCATAATCTACTGCAGTGGCAGCATTAAAATAATAATTTGTTTTAAGATTAGCTTGTTGCACTCATGGTCCACTTATTGTTATCGATAACGAGAATGATTATTCCATATGAGAGGTTATTTGCCATTATCAAGCCATGCCATGTTAAAATCAGAGACTGGCTAAATGAAGCCCCCATGTGTGGTAGGAGGGAGAACACTACCCTCTAGAGCACAAGCCTGAGCATTCCTCATCCAGACAAGGTGAGTGGCAATTCAGGGATAAGTACTATTTAACCAGGGCCCGATACACTCAAAACCAATGTCTGGGTTTCCAGGATAAGTCAAAAACTGCCTTTGTTTTAGGCTATGCTGCAAAAATGAATGTTTTCAATTATATATTCAACTCAACATACAAGACAACAATCATTTTTCACAGATCCCAGGTGTTACTGGTTTGGATTATCAGTGATAGGATAGGACCTTCAGACTGTTCCCTGTCTATGTTACTTTCCCTGTCATATACTGGGATGTGCTATGCAACAAATACAGATACAAATACAGATCATGTTTGGTCATTCCACATGTATCCAAATTGGTGGCATTCTGTTGTTTTCTGGAGTTGTACAGTATAATTGAACGATGAGGTTGGAATACAGCCACATCACATATTTTTTGCATGGATGGAGTCACTTTACCCCTTCAAAAGCTCCATGATGTGTTTGCTGTGTTTGTGAAAAAGCTTTAATTTGGGGCTGGTTAG
The DNA here is from genome assembly GCF_013265735.2 of Oncorhynchus mykiss. Lineage (NCBI taxonomy): Eukaryota > Metazoa > Chordata > Actinopteri > Salmoniformes > Salmonidae > Oncorhynchus > Oncorhynchus mykiss. The sequence continues at coordinate 70,718,607 of NC_048570.1, read as the reverse complement.
TGTATCAATAGACATGGCAAGCATGGCATCCATTTTCTCTGTCCCCAGCTATTGCAGGCTTGTGTATTTTGCTTTAGAGTGATGGATTGTAAGTGGCTGTTACCTACCCCACTTTAAAGATCTTAAATGACTATAATTGCAGCAGAAATATACGAAAGTCTGGCTTATGCCTCCTTTCCAGAGGCAGGAAGCAGAAACAAGCAGCTGTCATGGGATCTGAAATCTCATTATTTCAAACAGCCCACTCCAGTCCTTGTAAAGCTCCTCGCAGTCACCAGAACATTTGTTAAACACACCAATATTGTCGCGAGGGCAAATTAGTCACGTCATGTAGGTTTTTTTCTTTGAATGCTTGTTTTTTCTCTCTTTGTTTGACTTTAGAGAGCTAACAATTTGCTGTAATCTATTAGCATCCGTCAATTAATCAAATGGTTCTCGTGGCGGCCAAGGGGAGTGTTGTGATTTAAGGGCCATAACAGCATCCTCTCTCTCCGCTCAAGCACCTGCATTCCATTTGTTTCTGTTTCCTCAAGCCGTAAATCTGGGCGACCTGTCAGCGTGCCATAATATTAGGCCAATAATCAAAGTCAATTATCGTCCTCACTCTCCCACCTCCCCCTCCTCCCTCCCTCCTTCCCTCCACCCCTCAAAACCACTCTCACTGCTATTGAAAACAACAGCTATTAAGGACCTCGCTCTGTCTTTTTCTTTTTCTTATTCCCTTTCTCTCTCGGTCGCTCTCCCTCTCTCACGCTCTGCCTCTCTCTCTCTCTCTCTCTCTCTCTCTCTCTCTCTCTCTCTCTCTGGGTCTCACAAACACCAGCTTTTATCCTTATTACCTTATTACTGATACAGTATTATTACTCTATAGTCAGAGTACCCCTCCCTCATATCCTCTCTCTCCGTCTTGTGCACGTCATCAAAAAAGTGCTTCCTGGTGTCAAACGGGTGTATGATAGACGAGCGTTTCTCCAGCACGAGGCCAGGTTGGGTATTGTGCCGTGAAGCCGGTTTTATAAGGTCCATGATAGATGTTGTTTAGAGTGATTTAAGCGCCCCTTATGTTGGTGTCAGCATCTGACCCACAGCAGTGATCAAGCTATCAGATATAGAGAACGGAAACAGACGTGAAATATGAAGGGAGGGATCGAAAGAGGGAGGGATAAATTCCTGCAGGCCTGGCACCCTGCCACGTTTAAGTGTGGGGAAGCCTATAGCCGTATCTGCCTGAGGGGCTCACTGAGGGTCCCCTGGGTACAAGGGCCTCTCTGCCAAGTCATGCATACTGTAGATATGTGGTTGGAATGCAGCACAGTACATCAGAGCTACTATACAGATGCATTGGTCATACCTAAATGACCCTGTTGATAAACTGATTTTAATCAGTCTCTAATATGAGCAGATTATTCTACTCTGAACTAGTTTGACCCAGACACACACTAGGGCTGTGAATGTTTCAACTTTAAAACGTTTAAAAGAGATTGGGATCCTTAACTTAAAGAAAAACCCCTAACCAAAAACACAAAATGAAAATCACAGTGCAGTTATCACAAAACATATTATTTTCCATTTTTTGGCCTAACTAAGCTATACAGGCCTGGGGAAAGTTGTGTAATTGAAATAAAATCAGAGAGGAAGAGGTGAACTTTGGGCTACTTTGGTGAATTTGCGAGGCACGCAAGACACTGCGAGATTCAGATTACCTAAACATATGCACATCACGGTTCTTTCTGTATGCTTCCTCCTCTCTCTCCCTCACGCTGGCTCAGCCTGGGGCATATTCATTATGCCGATTCTGTAGCAAAACGTTTCGGAACCGAAGCAAACGGAATGAAATGGGGAGGGACCTACCTGAGTTTGTCAAATAGAAACAGGTGCAAACTGTTTGGACTAATGATTACACCCCTGCTCTTTCTCTTCTCTAATGGTGAGACTTCCGTCTGTTGAGTGTACAATACAAGACTCCCCACCACTACATCATCATCAGAGAAAGGCAAGCGACATCAGTGAAGTCCTGTATGGCAATACTTTACGAAGATAAAGGAGAAGGAAATGCTAACATTGTGAGGTGGAATTGAGGTACAGTATTGGTAGTGCATGTGCAATGTTTAACCATATGAAAGGGGTGCTCTGTGAGACCCAAACCGTTGCTGACAGCAGCACAGCTTCATTGTGAATTCACATGGAATTTTATGAAGTATTTTTATCGTTTCAACGGAAAACCGATTCAAATCAATTCTGTTTAAACATTGAGAAAAATGATCCATTTGCCACATCCCCAACACACATACACCTGAGCACCGTGGCCTGGCTCTTGACGTGCTGTCCAAGTGTCCAAAGCTCCAGAGTGCAGCTGTGTAAACAGAGGTCTGACTCCCTCTCCTCTACTCGCCATGCCCTGGGCCTGTACTGAACTATACAGTACCTGTGGGCTACGGCCATGCCAGAAACACAGCCAGACCTGCCAAAACCTGTCAGTCTGCAGCCCAACCTCTCCTGTACCTCTCACTATACTGGCCAAGTAATCCAGAGCACTGGAGATGTAGGTGTGTGTGTGTGTGTGTGTGTGTGTGTGTGTGTGTGTGTGTGTGTGTGTGTGTGTGTGTGTGTGTGTGTGTGTGTGTGTGTGTGTGTGTGTGTGTGTGTGTGTGTGTGTGTGTGTGTATTCTTGGGAGGTTTTTGTGGTTCATGCAGTACTTCCTGATGCCCTGGGTACTCTCCCCTGAGCCCAGTGGTCGTTTCCTGAGGTATTCCAGCTGACAAACACCTGACCCTAAGCAACAGTCAAACACAGAGGTCCAGGTGGGGTATATCAAAGACTCTGCTGTCTTAACTAACCTCTAAAAGTTCTCTACATGTCCTCTCATCAGAGAGATGCTTTATTGAATGTGAACGTGATGAACACACTTCAGTGTATGTTTGTATTGTGTATTAATCTTAAACTACAGTGATACTACTGATGTATGATTTGGTATTTAAACTGATTCATATTTGTTTTAATATTTACTGAAATGTAAACACATTCTCTGAATGTTATTATGCAGCCATGCACCATTTTGCATTCTGTTTTACAGCTAACAAAGGATGAATGCACTTTTGACGTGCAAAATAGAGGATTGTACAGTACCACTTTCACAGCAAAATAGAGGATTGTACAGTACCACTTTCACAGCAAAATAGAGGATTGTACAGTACCACTTTCACAGCAAAATAGAGGATTGTACAGTACCACTTTCACAGCAAAATAGAGGATTGTACAGTACCACTTTCACAGCAAAATAGAGGATTGTACAGTACCACTTTCACAGCAAAATAGAGGATTGTACAGTACCACTTTCACAGCAAAATAGAGGATTGTACAGTACCACTTTCACAGCAAAATAGAGGATTGTACAGTACCACTTTCACAGCAAAATAGAGGATTGTACAGTACCACTTTCACAGCAAAATAGAGGATTGTACAGTTCCACTTTCACAGCAAAATAGAGGATTGTACAGTACCACTTTCACAGCAAAATAGCATACACATTTGAAACAGTTTTTGGAGTATGTTTGTTTTGTTGATTCAATTAACTTCTTGGCAATGTTCCCCCACCATGAATTCATCATCAAATAAATCTGATTTCCCATTTAGTTTTTCAAAGACCTTGTGGAAGAAAATAAAAAGGTCTTGCCAAGCAAAATTGAAAGTCAGCCATTTCATGAGACTGAAACATATATGATTAACTCATATTTGTTTTAGAAAAACTCAAGTCATATCCAAATAAAAACAGGCACAGTTAAATGATTTTGTTTGTCAAGGACTTAAGACAAGTTTCTCTACCAAAGCCGACAGTACCCCTCCCTATGCTATAGACCAGTGGTTCCCAAACTTTTTATAGTCCCGTACCCCTTCAAACATTCAGAGTCCAGCTGCGTACGCCCTCTAGCACCAGGGTCAGCACACTCTCAAATGTTGGTTTTTGCCATCATTGTAAGCCTGCCACACACACACTATTCGATACATTTATTAAACATAAGAATGAGTGTGAGTCTTTGTCACAACCCGGCTCATGGGAAACAGTTCTAATAGGACCAGGGCACAAATAATAATATAATAGTAATCAATAATTTTGCTCTTTCTTTAACCATCTTACATATAAAACCTTATTTATTCATCGAAAATTGTGAATAACTCACCACAGATTAATGAGAAGGGTGTGCTTGAAAGGATGCACATAACTCTGCAATGTTGGGTTGTATTGGAGTCTCAGTCTTAAATAACTTTACACACACAGTCTGTGTTGTCATGCGAGTGAGAGCCGAGAATCCACTCTCACATAGGTATGTGGTTGCAAAGGGCATCAGTGTCTTAACAGTGTGATTTGCCACGGAAGGATACTCCGAGCGCAGCCCAATCCAGAAATCTGGCAGTAGATTCTGATTCAATTACATTTTCACAGAACCGCTTGCTGCAATTTTGATGAGGCTCTCTTGTTCAGATATCGGTAAGTGGACTGGAGACAGGGCATGAAAGGGATAATGAATCCAGTTGTTTGTGTCATCCGTTTCAGGAAAATATCTGCGTAATTGCGCACCCAACTCACTCAGGTGCTTCACTATATCACATTTAACATTGTCCGTAAGCTTGGGTTCATTTGCACACAAATCATAAAAATCATACAATGATGGAAAGACCTGTGTGTTGTCCTTGTTAATGCAGACAGAGAAGAGCTCCAACTTCTTAATCATAGCCGGAATTTTGTCCCGCACATTGAATATAGCTGAGGAGAGTCCCTGTAATCCTAGATTCAGATCATTCAGGCGAGAAAAAACATCACCCAGATAGGCCAGTCGTGTGAGAAACCCGTCATCATGCAAGCGGTCAGACAAGTGAAAATTATGGTCAGTAAAGAAAACTTTAAGCTCGTCTCTCAATTCAAAAACAACTTGGCAACACTTTGCCCCTTGATAACCAGAGCACTTCTGTATGTTGTAAAAGCGTTATATTGTCACTGCCCATATCATTGCATAATGCAGAAAATACACGAGAGTTCAGGGTGCCTTGCTTTAACAAAGTTAACAATTTTCACTGTAGTGTCCAAAACGTCTTTCAAGCAGTCAGGCATTCCCTTGGCAGCAAGCTCCTCTCGGTGGATGCTGCAGTGTACCCAAGTGGCATCGGGAGCAACTGCTTGCACAAGCATTACCACTCCACTATGTCTCCCTGTCATGGCTTTTGCGCCATCAGTACAGATACCAACACATCTTGACCACCAAAGTCAATTTGATGTCACAAAGCTGTCCAGTACTTAAAAAATATCCTCTCCTGTTGTCCCGGTTTCCAGTGGTTTGCAGAAGAGGATGTCTTCCTTAATTGACCCCCCATGAACGTAACAGACATATACCAGGAGCTGTGCCAGGCCCGCCACATCTGTTGACTCCTCCAGCTGTAATGCATAGAATTCACTAGCTTGTATGCGAAGCAGTAATTGTTTCAAAACGGCTCCTGCCATGTCACTGGTAGGTCATGAAACAGTGTTGTTGTCTGTATAGTTGTTTTGGTCTTTTCCCCAAGCATTGTCCCAGCCATATCCGCGGCAGCAGGAAGAATTAAGTCCTCCACAATATTATGGGGCTTGCCTGTCCTAGCTACTCAGTAGCTCACCATATAAGACGCTTCTAGTCCCTTCTTATTAAAGGTATCTGTTGCTTTAATACATGTCTTACTACTCGAAAGTCATCTAAATTGTCGCTCAAAAAACTCCCATGGATTATTTTTCAAATTGGCATGTTTTGTTTCTAAATGTCAGTGCAAGAGTGTAGGTTTCTTTTGCACATATAACACACTGTGCCCGAGGAGAGGCACTACTCCCAATATAAGTGAACCACAAATCAATGTAGTTCTCATCATATTTACGCTTCTTCGATAGTCCAATGCTGCAGTGTCTGTTGTTCAGTATTTTCCTGGGTAAGGGGGCAGTAGATCTTCGGCTGCATCAGATTGCCACTGTCCATGCTAGCTGGGCTAACAACAAATGTAGAATTACTGATGCTAGAATTAGATGTGCTCGTAGAAGCAGAACAACTTGTGTTGTCGACAGGTGCAGGTGTAGTACTGCTGGTAGTAGCAGTACTACCAATAGAGCTGGTATATGTCCCTATGGACGCGGGCCTTATGTTTTTAACCATTTATCAATTTTCGAGCAAACGGAATGAGCAGCAGCTGCGTTTGGCTAAATACGGACCATTAGTGGAAATCCCGCAAGAGAGTAATGGTTAATGTGATTGGATGTTAATTATTTGACTAGGCTACCTGTATTTGACATTGTGTTGTGATTTCGCTGAACACTAGATGGTTTAGTTTTATTTTTGGCAGTGAAATGAGGCTACTCAGGCGAGAAAAAAACCTCATGCAAACGTATAGCCCGTTGGAAAATATAAATGGATTGTTTGAAAATGTGAGAAAAAAAAATATCTATTTTTTGTGAATCACATTTTTATTTGGTGTACCCAGTTTGGGAATACCTGCTATAAATTAATATTTGTAAATGTGTTGGGAACATTCTAGAATAACGACATTACTGTATACACACACAACCGGTCAAATGTTTTAGAACACCTACTCATTCAAGGGTTTTTATTTATTTTTAGAAAGAAAAACCCTACATATAGAAAATAATCTGACTGCATAAGGTCAAAGCCCTCCCTCCCTCCCTCCCTCCCTCCCTCCCTCCCTCCCTCCCTCCCTCCCCTCCCTCCCCTCCCTACCTACCTCCCTCCCTCCCTCCCTCCCTCCCTCTCTCCCTCCCTCCCTCCGACACCTTACAATTGTTTTAGGAAGCAGTGTATTTACTGTTACTCATGGCATCTATGGTTCACTGTAACACTAAGAGGGATCTTCTCTCCATGGGTTTTAAGACAGAAACGGCACCCCACAATGAGATAGAGAGATGATATCTTCTTCCTGTTCCTGTCTAAGACAGTCACACAACACACTGCACCAGCAGGTGACAAGGCTCAGGGATCTCACTGTCTCTTTCTGGAACACATTACATTAGATAACATCACACTCTCACCCTATACAGGTAGATAATGTCACAGACTAACTGTAACCAATCACATCATAGGCAGATATTGTCATAGTATCATTCTGTGATCAAGTCCATTTTGAAGGTTGATAATGGCACTGCCGTACTCCTATAACAAGGTAACTTGAGTAAACTACATTGTACAGGACAATTGTTCTAGTCAAGACTTTGCCTGAGAACTGCGGCACAAAATATTGCACAGCTGGGTAAACAAGGACCTGTGTCACAAACACACTGTATACCTACCTATGTTACAAACATCTCAACTCTCGACATGCTCTCGTACAAGCAATCGAAGCAACACGCTTCACAGTCCCACAGAACAGAAACTCCCGTTCAACATCTTCCTCCCCTCATTCATCCATTGAAATGACTGTTACAGCGGCCAATTTCATGGATGTCAAAGTATTCCTGAATCCCTCCACTTCCCTGGAGTGAGGAGAGACTTCCAGGCCTTCATAACTCATATTCTCTAGCCAACAGGCAACATTTCAACACCATCATTCACATTTGCTATTACAGGGATAGCGTGAGCTGTTCTCTATGTCTCCCTGTTGGGTGAAATATGAGCAAATATCTATTCGTCATGCTGGTTATGGATGGGTGTGTGCTCAAATGTACGCTAAGAACCGGTCATTTATAACCACACTGCTACAAACAATCATGCGTATATAAAACATGTATGACTAATGTACAGTGTATGCCTTTATTTCCCTGGTGGGTTATTGACAACAATCTCCTTTTCAAATAAGACCTGTAAGAGGTGTAGCCGACAGAGACAATGATTATTTCACTAATAAATAGTCCTCTTCTTCTCTAGACTCAACCTTTGACCCTTGAACTGGTTCTCTGTTTCTTTGAAACATTTCCCAATCTGGTGCAGAGATTGTGGCTAAGGGATCTGGGCATGTTTTGATTCCAGAGGAAACTGATTCAGTGTTGCTTTACCAGTGACCCTCTCTCTTTTCTCAGTCCTGACTGGCTGTGGTTGAAGGGGTCAAAGGTCAGCTGTTAAGCTGCTCATGACACATCCCTTGAGAATGATCCATCTGCGTGTATGCTCACAGGCATTGGCCAGAGTAGCCTGCAGTCATAAAACTTATTTGTATTAATAAAATAAACCTTACCTCAAAGAGATATATTGTGGTCACTTTAGTTATATTAGATACAGAATTATGGAATTGATTCCCATTTATAATCTTTTTATTTCTAATAGCTGTTAGGAAATATTGCACTTTGACATGTTATGGTAAGTCTGTCAGTGGCAATACTAACATAAAGTGAATTGGATCAGTATTTCAACAGAGGTCAAGAAAGGTCAAGATAATCTTACTCTGTTGTATAGAGTGCAAGGCCTATATTTACTTGTTGAACATCCTGAAAGGGAAAAACAGCTAGTTCTAGGTTTTTACTGACAATGTGAGTTGACCGTAAATAACTCTGGGCCTTAGTCATATGACCAGGACCAACTCCTGTCCCTACACACAGTACACTAACCCAGGCCTGAGTGCCATGGCTGCTGTTAACCTGCCTGTCTTTGTGTCTCCGTGTTAGTCATTCTATTTGAGCCACATTAACACTGCATGATGAGGTGTTAATGTTTGCGTGATCTCAGAGGGGGAGATATTAGGGCCTTCAGCTATGGCTGACATCTGGTTCCCATTAACTCTCCAGTCACACTGGCTGCCCCTCTCATCCACTGGATGATCCCCTCATTTACCTACTTGGAATGATGGATGGAATGGTCCTGGATAAAGGGCTACCACAGTCTGAGACTTCTGTGAGTAGTTGACAAGAGTGAGGCCTGTAATCTTCAACGATGAAATGACAAACAGCCATGCTCACTTTGCGGACTCAACATGTGACTATAAGCAAGATGAATTGACAGTCATGCCTAAGCATCAAATTGTATCCTGACTTTAACTGACACAACAGTGGTTTTCCACCATGCACATCTGCTTACTGTTAATGCCCACAGTGCCCACAATACACCCATGTGCTACTCTGTGGCGGTTCCCTTACATAAGCAAGACATGCCGAAGTCATGACGGGACGACCCTGGGCTGTCCCTCTTCTCCCATGTTCATCAGTACGGTCATTGAACCACACAGGATTTCCCCACCACTGGCATAGAAATCTGGCGCCTGGCGATTAGGGCTTACGCCTTGTGAAATGTGATTATATCATGCTCTGGATGTATCTCTGACTCTGACCATTAGGTATTAACACCAGACTGAAATGTTGTCCTCAGTACAGTTTAAAGAAAAGGTGTGGTCCTCAGAGCATCATGCTAACACACAGATGGGAAAGACATTAACCTTGTAGTGTTCTGTAAGACCATCCAGATAGCCGTAATGCCTGCAGTCTGCAGGTGATGACATCTAATCTCCTGCATGTTCTAATGATGAACATGGAACATGAAACAAACTAACACGGACACTTTCTGAGATGTAGAATGCCAATGCACATACATGAACTATACGACAATAATGCATTGAACACACACACACACACAAATAAAAGTCCTACCAGCTCATGGAACATGTAAGTATAGGGGAGCACAAGAGATTTCAGAATTACCACTGTAACCCAGCAAGAGGTTTTCCTAAATCTCCTCTTACAGAATGGGTGGCAAGACACAGGGCACATAGCCAGACTGTGTGTGTGTGTGTGTGTGTGTGTGTGTGTGTGTGTGTGTGTGTGTGTGTGTGTGTGTGTGTGTGTGTGTGTGTGTGTGTGTGCATGTGTAGAACTTAATCCAGTGTTCAAGACTATTCAAGCCCAGCATGCTGAGACTTCACACTCTCCACCCCAGAAACCGGTTCTGGTCTTTCTGAGGGGGGCTCTCACTCTCCCGTCACGCTATATACCACATCCTGGCAGCTGCCCCTCCCAGTGGGAAGAAGGAGAGAAGGAAAGATAGAGAGAGAGAGAGAGAGAGAGAGAGAGAGAGAGAGAGAGAGAGAGAGAGAGAGAGAGACTGTTGATGTTGGAAGCCACCAGCGGAGAAGGTGACAAGCCAAACTCCAGGAGCTGGGCTGAGGTGCGGGCCCTCCCCCATCCTACCCTTCTCTCTTCTCCTCTCCACTTCTGTACCACTCATATGTTCTACTCCTCCCTCTTCCCACTCATATCAGCTCTTCTCTTTCCTCCTTTCATCTGAACATGAACGTACACATCCTTTCTGCACAACATGTTTGGGTTTGGGTTTTCCTCGTGGAGCTTTTTCTGTCTGTTTCGGTCTCCTCCTATCCTCTTCTCTGCCCTCTGCTAATGCAGGCATGAACGAGCACCCTCTTCCCCTGTTGTTGCTCCTCTCTGTCTCTCAGTGGGAAAGGTGTCTGTCCATTGAGAGGAGAGCTGGGTTCTCTAGAACAGCACACATGGCCAAGCCTTTGATTGAAGTTGTTTTCCAAGGGTTACTTATCTGATTATGAACTTCCAGAAGAGGAGTGAGTGCAAAATATGGGGAGTGTGTACTAGGGGTGTAATGGTACAAGTATTCATACCGAACCGTTCGTACGGAGACCTCAGTTCGGTCCGCACTGTGAACCTGAATGAATACATAAAATAAATATAAAATAAATATAGAACAAATAAAAACAAGCTGCTTTCTATGCTTGGTATGCCTGTTGAGTAAAACATTTCAGGCTATTCCATTAAAACAACAAGATCCTATGCACATATTGTAATCAAAATTCAAATCAAATTTGGCGCATTTCATACTGTCCTTTTGTGAGGTGCAGCCGGGAACTAGTTCTGTATAGTTCTGTACAGTGGCGAGTGGTGGGGTCGATAAACCAGGAGCATTCTCCATCATCGTTAGATGAACGGCGATGGACAGAGAGGGTATATCGCTACAGTTTAACAAGAACAGCCTATGCAGCAACAACACCTCAAACATGTTGACACGTTTACGCAGACATCACCCCAGTATTCCTGGTACCGGGACAAGACAGAAACGCTAAAAAACAACTTTACTTCTTTTCCCTTCTGCAGTCAAGCAGTATTTTGCAGCTGATTCTGACTGGGCCAAATAAATTACAAGTGCGATAGGTATGTTTATAGCCGCGGATATGCACCCATTCTCAGTGGTTGAGAAGAATAGTGGGTGTCAGCACCTCGTGAAAATGCTCGAGCCACGTTACGAACGTCACCCTCGAACACCCATTACAGCTAATACGTAGTACCCGCTCTAAGCAAGCTAAAGCCGAAGATGTCAATGAATTGGCCATCACACCCTGAGTTGCGCTTACTGCAGATGGATGGACCAGCAGGGCTACAGAGAGCTACTTATCAGTGACAGTCCATCACATTACCCTGGAGGGGGAAACCAGAGGTACAGTACTACAGACATGCCCCCTTTATGAGAGTCACACAAGTGTGCATATTATTCTCTTTGTAAGAAAGCATGATAGAATAGGTCTATACAGGTCTGAGCCATGTTAAATATTGATTGCACAAGCATATTGCACTTTATCTTAGTGTTGTTGATGAGTAACTGTGTGTTTTCATTGAAGAAAATACAAAGTGTTGTTATTCCTAGTTGGACTCTCATCAGGGATTATATGACTCATGATCATATGGAATCAGGAATACCAAACAGATCCTATTTCATTTTCCCACTGTACTGAAACTGAACGATGACCCCAAAACTGCAATATGTGTCACGGCCGTCGAAAGAACTGGACCAAAGCGCAACAGGGTGAGCGTACATTTTTTCCTTAATTTAAAATGACACCAACAAAACAATAAACCATACAAAATGACGTAAAGTTTTTTCGGGCTATAGTGCCACAAACAAAGACAACCTCTCACACAGAAAGGAGGGAAAAGGGCTACCTAAGTATGGTTCCCAATCAGAGACAACGATAGACAGCTGTCCCTGATTGAGAACCATACCCGGCCAAAACAAAGAAATACAAAAACATAGAAAATACAACATAGAATGCCCACCCAAATCACACACTGACCTATGGTCGTGACAGTACTCCGGCCGCAAAACCTGAACCTATAGGGGAGCATCTGGGTGGGCATCTATACGCAGTGGCTGCTCTGGTGCAGGACGTAGACCCCGCTCCACCTCTGGCTCACCCCACTTTGGTGGCGCCTCTGGTGCGGGGACCCCCATCACCGGCCTCGGACTAGGGACCCTCGTAGCGGACCCCGGACTGGGCACCCTCGTTGCGGGCTCCGGACTGGGCACCCTCGTTGCGGGCCCCGGACTGGGGAGCATCGCTCTGGGCTCCGGACTGGAGACCGTCACTGGAGGCTCCGGACTGGGGACCGTCGCTAGAGACCGGCGCTAGAGACTCGCTGGAGGCTCCGGACTGGAGACCGTCGCTAGAGACTCCGGTGCGTGGGGCTGTATAGACAGCCTGGTGCGTGGGGCTGCCACAAGGCAGCATACAGGAGGCCTGGTCCTTAGGGAGACATACAGGAGGCCTGGTCCTTAGAGGCACAGGATGAACCGGGCTGTGGGGGAGCACTGGAGATCTGGTGCGTAGCCTTGGCACCACTCCTCCAGGCTGAATTCCCACTTTAGCCCGGCACCTCCCGAGCGCAGGCACAGGTCGAACTGGGCTGTGGGGGAGCACTGGAGATCTGGTGCTTACCACGTGCACCTCTCCTTTTGCCTACATGCCCACCTTAGCCCGGCACGTGCGGGAAGCTGGAACAGGCCACACTGGGTTCTCCTGGCGAATTGGGGATACCGTGCGTAGAGCTGGCGCAGGATAACCCGGGCCGAAGAGACGCACCGGAGACCAGGAGCACTGAGCCGGCACAATCCCTCCTGCCTGAATGCCAACTCTAGCACGGCAACTGCGGGGAGCTTGCAGAAAGCGCACCGGGCTATGAGAGCGCACTGGAGACGATGAGAGCCGCATAACCTGGTGCCTGACTAGTCACTCTCTCCCCACGGTAAGCACGGGAAGTTGGCTCAGATCTATAACCTGACTCCGCCAATCTCCCCGTGTGCCCACCCCCCAAAAATGTTTTGGGGCTGCCTCTCGTGCCTGCTTCGCTGACTTGCCTCCTCATATCGCCGCCACTCTGCTTTAGCTGCCTCCAGTTCCTCCCTTGGACGGCGATACTCCCCAGCCTGCCTCCACGGTCTCTTACCGTCCAGGATCTCCTCCCATGTCCAGAAGTGCCTTTCACCACGCTGCTTGGTCCTTTGGTGGTGGGAAGTTCTGTCACGACCGTCGAAAGAACTGGACCAAAGCTCAGCATGGTAGGCATACATTAATCAGAGTGGGTTAAATGAATAACAAAGGGGAAAAGGCTGCCTAAGTATGATTCCCAATCAGGGACAGATGTCTATTGTTGTCCCTGATTGGGAATCATACTTAGGCAGCCTTTTCCCCTTTGTTATTTGTGGGAAGTTGACTTGTGTTAGTGGCACTTAGCCCTCGTAAGTTTCACGGTTGTTTTTCGTTTGTTGTTTTGTTGGTGACATTAACTAAAATATAAAGGAAAAATGTACGCTCACCACGCTGCGATTACGACGCTGCACTTTGGACCAGTTCTATTGACGGTCGTGACAATACGTACCAAACCGTGGGTTTGGTGAACCATTACATCCCTAATGATTATGATTCCCGTTAGTTCACATTTAAAATGTGATAATGCGTTATGTCCACCTCAAACTCTCAATCTTTAAAACTATTTGTCTTGCATTCAATATGAAATAAAGAGCATTATAGAAGGTTACATGAGCCGGCTATGTTAAGGCCAAACCCTCTTCCATGAAGCCATATTGGACAAGTGGATCATGTTCTTATATAATATGTATTGAAAAAAGACATCCATCCAGTGCCAGGGTCTTGACACTCTTGGATCTCAGAGAGGAAATGGAACTTAAAAATAAAAAATACTGAATGGCCGCAGAGGAACAGGTCCAAAGCCAGACTCTCCACAACACAATGAGCTGAAACCCAACCTATCACACCACAGGATGGAGAGAAGGAGTGATGGAGAGTTGGAGAAGATGAAGAGAAGGAGCTATTGAGAGTTTCACTATGTGTAATGGTACGTTTTTATTCGGCCTCAACATTTTGTTCTCTACATTATATATTTTGAGGGAGACAACATTAACCCATGGGAGCTTTATATTCCATCCCATGACACTGAAGTTACCCCAGCTGAATTAAAGTTCATGGTTTTGTCATGAGAAATTGAGACATACAGTTTGTAATCAGTCTACAAAGGCCCTGTCCCCTTCAGAGGTGACCTCTAGTCCCACTCCTCCTCCTCCTGTTCTCTCCATCCTCCTCTCCTCCTTAGACTTCACAACCTCCACCCTTTATCCACCACGTCCTCTCTCTCTCTCCCTCACAAACACAAACACACACCTGCCATCCCATGTAGTTTTTCACCCCACTGCTCTGATTACTGGTAACACTGTCTAGCCTATTTCCACTCACAGCACCTTGTCTTCTCTCTCTTTATGATATTATTACATCTCTTTATCACCACCATCAATACTCCTCCACCACGTAGTGTGTGTGTGTGTGTGTGTGTGTGTGTGTGTGTGTGTGTGTGTGTGTGTGTGTGCGCGCATGCGTGCGTGCGTGGTGTGTGTGTGTGTGTGTGTGTGTGTGTGTGTGTGTGTGTTACACCGTAAGATGGTCCTAGTTGGCCAAAGCCCTAAAGCGTTACTTAGAATTGTGTAAATACAGCATATGTTACAATCCAGCTTGTAGTTTATGTATTCTCTATCCCACATCGTCACCACTTCAGTTATATGGAGAAGATAATCAGTATTGATCACTGGGCTTGGATGTAATTTTCTTGCATGTTAATACTGGTTGGCTGCTCGGTGTTGTCCTCTGAGGAACGCAGAGGTTCGATAATTTGACTAACCAAGCATGTGGAGGTTTTGTTACAGGCCTGATAAACAAATGAATCAAAAGGAGATTAAATAGACATCACCGAGAAATCCAACTCCATTTCTCAAACTGTTAACTTACCCAGATAAGACAGCGACAGGAATAATGACAGGGAATCACAAGAAGAAGAGATGAGAAAAGAAACCACAAATAAAGAAAGGGAAAATGTGTTCCATAATTTCCATACCGCTCCTCTCATACAGTGTGTGTGTAAATCACATGTTTCACACACATTTAAAGCGGACACTTTATAAACACACATCTCTCCTCTAGTCATTGAATAACTTCACCACAAATCCATCTGCCATTTCCTTCCTCTTAGTCCAGGGTTTGTCTTTCCAAGTCCAGCCCCGGAGTTTTCAACCAAATACAAAAACCCATATTGAATGCAGATCATGGTTTTGGAGTGTGGGACAATTCCAGGTGTCGGCCAAAGGGGAATGGGCCGATGAGGGATGGAGGAGGGGTAAGAGGGGGGGTGTCCTGAAAAAATTATAATTAAATCTTAAATAAATCAAACCAGCACACCACCCAGCAAATCACTCAGAGTAACAGAGATGTTCACAGACAATATTGTATACTGGGTCTCAGTGTTGAGTCTATGAACATTGTTCAAAATGGTTTACAAAGACATTCAATATCAATTTATATGGTAAATCTATATTGTCAAAATAAACCTTTTATTATTGATATTTTAATGCTTATCTATTTCAAACACTTCTAAAACATGTGACCGAAACGGGAAAAAAATGTTTTCACCATAATGTTGTTGATGGTTATCTGCCAGGAGCGTGGAGGCACCAGTATGTTGCCTGCTGAGGCATCAAACCACAGGAGATGAGGCTGTTGTCCATGACAGAGGGACAAAGTACAACAAATGAGCCCCTATTCTGGACTACCTTAACAGACAGAGATCGATTGAGGTGAGGAGATAAATAGAGCTGGTTTATAAATACACAGAGGCCTACCATGAAATGGAATAGAGACATGTAAATACGCAGAGGTCATCATACATCACACTGTTGGCACACAGAGGCACATTCAGTGGAAACTCAAACACAACTGAGCATGTGTCTGTCTAAAGTCTGTGTACAAAAGGCATAATTCAAGTACATAGTTCCATAGTCTTATAAAACCATTGTCTCTCAGTAGCAGACACTACGCCCATCCTTATCATTCAGAACATTCTGAGGAAAACCACAGAGCAGGCCCAGGCTTCCAGCTCAGTAAATAACAGTTAGGCCAATGGAAGGGAATTATGGACGAAGGGACGACAGAGGCAGGTAAGTAACAGTCACTTAGGCCAATGTAAAGGAATTAGGGGTGAGGAGAAGACACAGGATCACTAATGGGGATGAATGGTAGACATCAGCCAGAGAGAGGGAGAGAGAGCGAGAGAGGGGGGGGGGAGAGAGAGAGAGAGGGAGAGAGGGCTGGATCTGCCAGTAAACTGCAGAAGAAGTGGGTAGGGGTGGAACTGCCAGTAAATACCACAGAAGAAATAATGCAACAGGAAATGCTTCCTTGGATTATGTCCCTGTTAGATAATGTTAAATTTTTTCTATCTTTCATATAATTCTGTAGATCTGCTTGTTCTCTCATAAATGCAGTGTGGGCGGGCATGCGTTGTGTGTCTGTCTCTGTCTCTGTCTCTGTCTGTGTGTGTGTGTGTGTGTGTGTGTGTGTGTGTGTGTGTGTGTGTGTGTGTGTGCGTGCGTGCGTGCGTGCGTACGTGCGTGTGCGTACGTGCGTGTGTGTGTGTGTGTGTGTGTGTGTGTGTGCGTGCGTGTGCGTACGTGCGTGTGTGTGTGTGTGTGCGTGTGCGTACGTGCGTGTGTGTGTGTGTATGTGTGTGTGTGTGTGTGTGTGTGTGTGTGTGCGTGCGTGCGTGTGCGTACGTGCGTGTGTGTGTGTGTGTGTAAATCCCCAAAAGTCCCCTCAAGGATAGTAAAACAAAGAAAATTCTCCCTCGTGGGGACATTTCCCACATCCCAAGCTTAGGGGTTAGATTTAGGGTTCAAATCAATTTTAGGGTTAGAATTAGAGTTAGGGGTTAGGTTTAGAGGTTAAGGTAAGGGTAAGGGTTAGGCGTTATGGAAAATAGGATTTTGAATGGAAATCAATTGTAAGCCTCCACGAGGATAGAAAAACAAGTGTGTGTGAGCGCTTGTTTCTTTGTGTCTGTGTACACAGTAGCTTGCCTTGATTAAAACCGGGTGAGATTAGCATGTGCGATGCGTAAGCACGGTTTCACAATTATGCCGTTTGAATGTCAGAGGAGCAGTGTACTGCTGACAATTACTATTGACATCTTGCTAATTGTAGCTGAATAATTAATATTTAGTGTTGTGGAGAGGAGAGGAGGGGCCAGGAAAGGTGAGGTGACTACAGCAGCCCTGAACCCTGGTGCAACAGCAGTGACGCCAGTCACTAATTGGAAATAGAATCATAATATTGTTTTATTGTATTATTTTACTGTTCCCCATCTCAGTTCAGGTCGTAGTTCATGGTTAAGGAGGTGAGACATTATCTGAATTTAAATCAGGATACTGTTGCTGCTGAATACAGATGACCAACAAATACAGAATGTTTTCAAATGATTTAAATATTCCCGTGCTCTAAAGTGCTGGTAAACAAATTCACCAGTCACATTGTACTAAATTCCTTAGATGGAAACAGTGTGTGTACAGTATGTTAGCATGGATGTAGATATTGTGAATAATTTGGCTCCGTAAATTCTTTGTGAAGGACTTGTCTGCCCTCTGCAGGGTAAGAAGAGACACAGTCATGTCATTCACCAAACTCCTATGATGATGGGGCCACCAAACACCTCATATTTTACTACTTCATGAAATAGAAAATAATTAGTTATATTCTAATACTAGATGTCATTGCATTACAAGTTTAGCTACAAGTTTAATTACAAACGGAACAGGGAGTTTCATCTTCCTAACAGATTAGAGTGACTTGTGAGAGGAGTGACTGGAAAAACACACATCACTCTTTAGGTCTAATTTCTCCTAGCTACAAGCTAATTCACACAACTGCAAATAAGATGTCATGTGATTTCCAATTAGGACATGACACTGCCATTCATTCAGTCAGATGTTGTGGAGGGGATGCATCTGTCTCAAGTCCAATCAAATCAAATTGTATTTGTCAAATGTGCCGAATACAACAAGTGTAGACCTTACCGTGAAATGCTTACTTACAAGCCAACAATGCAGTTCTAGAAATAGACTTCAGAAAATATTTAATAAATAGACTAAAGTGGGGAAAAAAATAATAATGTAAAAGTAACACAAGAAAATGACTACACAATAACGAGGCTATATACAGGTGGTACCGGTATCGAGTCAATGTGCGGGGTACAGGTTAGTCTAAAGACCATTAGATGAGAAGCATGTGATGATGCTATCTGTTCTGATTAATAATGACGTCACCTGATTCAGCTGGACTAATGACGCTCTATTTATTCCTGCTGCTGCATTAACATGTGATTAAGAATGTTGAGCGTCCATCATAGAAATGCTGGTCTGTTAGAGAAATGATTGAAAGACTATCATAGTAGGATGGAGTTGTACTTCTTCACTGATCTAAGGTCAGATTTACATTTCTACCTCCTATAGTTATGGTTAAGATTGGGAGATGGTTAGCTGATCCTAAATCTGTGCATGAAGCCAGGGCAACGTCTACCAACAGTTTAATGTGGTGGTCTGTAGGAGAGGTAGCAGTGTAGCAACGTTTTTTCTATAATACAACAACGCCATCTAGTGAGTGATCAACTGAACCGTGTCGTGATGTCCCGTTTCAGTCAACCTGTCCTTAAATAAACAGACTGTGTAGAGTAGACTACATTATGACCAGGGACTGGTAAACAATTAGAGGTGATGCTGTTCTTTACCTTGATGTATTCAGGTGGGTTCTTGATGTCCTCCTCTCATTCACCTCTTGTACGTCCTCAGTTCTTCTTCTTCAATTCTTCATGTAGAGCCAAGCAATACAGCTCTGCTCTCTCTCTCTCTGAAAGTCCTGTTGTGGGATGGGTATGTTTGCACAGTGTTAGACTTTACAGCACAGAGGTCGAAAATACAGCCAAGAACAGTGGTGGAAAAATAACCCAATTGTCATACTTGAGTAAAAGTAAAGATGCACCATATGGCCAAAAGTATGTGGACAACTGCTCATCGAACGTTTCATTCCAACACCATGGGCATTACTATGGAGCTGGTCCCTCCTTTGATGCTATAACAGCCTCCATCCACTCTTTTGGGAAGGTTTTCCATTAGATGTTGGAACATTGCTGAAGGGGATTTCCTTCCATTCAGCCACAAGAACATTACTGCACTGATGTTGAGCGGTTAGGCCTGGTTCGTAGTTGGCATTCCAATTCATCCCAAAGGTGTTCAAAGGGTCTGAAGTCAGGGCTCTGTGCAGGCCAGTCAAGTTCTTCCTCACCGATCTCGGCAAACCATTTTTGAATGCTTCTTGCTTTGTGCACGGGGGCATTGTCATGCTGAAACAGGAAAGATACTTCCCAAAACTGTTGTCACAAAGTTGGAAGCACAGAATCACCTAGAATGTCATTGTATGCTGTAGCGTTAAGATTTCCCTTCATTGGAACTAAGGGACCGAAAATCATCCTCAGACCCTTATTCCTCTTCCACCAAACTTTACCGTTGGCACTGTGCATTGGTGCAGGTAGCGTATCCGCCAAACCCAGATTCGTGGGTCGGACTGGCAGATGGTAAACCGTGATTAATCACTCCAGAGAACGCATTTCCACTGCTCCAGTGTACAATAGCGGCAAGCTTTACGCCACTTTACACCAGCTTTACACCGCAAGCTTTACACCAAACACCAAGTGTTTGAGGTGATGTGTTGATGGGGGTTTGTTTTCTCAGCCGCAACACTGGAGATGAATAAGATATGGACCTGGCTGGCAGGACCTCCGCACTACAGAATATATGAAAAGCATTAATGCCCTTAAATTAATTGCCTCCCAACTTTTACTGACCTGCAGCTTTCGGCAGACGTCCGGAGACATTTACATCCAAAATGTATTTTGGCAGAAACGTGCTGCCTGGATCAGCTGGTGATTAAAGTTTGATTGGGAAATACTTTTCGGTTCTGATTGAAATAGACTCTCAATCCATTTGTTGCATTCTATTATTTGAGTGCTGGCTGATTTAGTACCTGAAGAATAACCCTGCAGGCCTATAGACACCACTCGGACCATCAGATTGCACGACCGGGATTACTGTTTTATAAGCTTTTTGGGCGAAACCTTTTTATATGAATAGTACAGACCATTAAACAGTTAATTCACTATTAGAATATGTATTATTATCATAATGATACAATCTTAATTAATTCATCAAGATATGTCCTTCACAGCACCGGGGTCTTGTAAGATCTCTCCTACAATGACAAGCTTGTGAAAAGTTAGGTGAGTGCTGGTACAGTGTGGCATATCTGTTTTATTTACTGGTCAATGGAGTCTGTAAAGTCCTTTTATTTGAAGCGCTAGATGAGGACTCAAGACAGTGAATTCATGCATTATGCACTGGCCATTAATTGCCTTCAAGATGAACTAGAGATGAAGACAAACAGCCGTAAAAGCCTGAATGTTTCATGACTTCTAAGGTTTCCTGCCCTCCTCTCCTCCTCTTCTGTGTCCTCTCTTCCTCCCTACTTCCCTATCCCCTCTCTCTTCGCTCAAACTGTCCTCCTCCTTAGTGTTGGCAGGCTTCTCTAGCCTCCATCCAACCTTTCAATCATATTGTCCATCTATGCTCTAGGATCCTCGCATCTCGTCTAGGTGTCCTCCCCTCTCCTCTCCATCTGTATGTCCATATCTATCCTCTCATCTCATCTATTGCCACAGGCCCTCTTTAAATACCTCCAATATAAGGAGGGTATTAGGTTTTTGAACAGGGCCCATGTATTTAAAGCCTCCATGAAGAGAACACCCAGTGAACTTTTCCAGGGAATAGATGTTGTTAGCTAAAGTGATATTTTGCATGGACATGAACAACAAAATTAGATTAGGAGTTTACTCAGCCATGCAAATGTTTACACAATTAAATGCAAATCAGGCACACATTTGAGCTGAAGGACATTGTCTGCCTAAAGTCACATTCAGCAAGTAGTATCCTTGTGGTAAAATGAGTGATGTGTCCTGCATTTGACCAGCACTGCAAGACAAGCCCTGTCTTACAATTGCCTCTGCTAACATTAGCCGTAACTATAGGCCTTCTCATGAGTCATTCCACATCCCTTTTGATTAGCTGAGGTGATTCGGTCAACTGTGAAACGCATATCTAGAAACAATTGTTATTTGATTGCGAATGAAAACCTTGAACACTTAATTATTATCTAAAAATAAATGTACAAATACAAAATATGCACTTATTTTTGGCAGTTTTTCCCACCGTTTTGTTTTGTAACAGTTTTGAGCCAAAATATTTTCTACAATGTAAAAAACCTCAGCGCACAATAAGTGCATCTTCTGTATTTCTAAAATGATTTGAAAGTTGAGTTTCTGAGGTTTCCAAAACAATATTGTGTGCAGTAATCAGGGCCAGTCCCAGTCACTGCCTGGTACGGCAACTGCTCGGCCTCCGACCGCAAGGCACTTCAGAGGGTAGTGCATACGGCCCAGTACATCAATGGGGCAAAGCTGCCTGCCATCCAGGACCAGGCTGTGTCAGAGGAAGGCCCTTTGTCAAAGACCCCAGCCACCCCAGTCATAGACTGTTTTCTCTACTACCGCATGGCAAGAGGTACCGGAGTGCCAATTCTAGGACAAAAATGCTTCTCAACAGTTTTTACCCCCAAGCCATAAGACTCCTGAACAGGTAACCAAATGGTTACCTGGACAATTTGCATTGTGTGCCTCCCCCCAACCCCTCTTGCACCCTTCTGCTACTCTCTGTTCATCATATATGCATAGTCACTTTAACGATACCTACATTTACATACTACCTCAATAAGCCTGACTAACCGGTGTCTGTATATAACCTTGCTACTCCTATTTTCAAATGTCTTTTTACTGTTGTTTTATTTCCTTACTTACCTACACACACACACACACACACACACACACACACACACACACACACACACACACACACACACACACACCATTGGTTAGAGCCTGTAAGGAAGCATTTCACTGTACAAATAAACTTTGATTTGATTTGATCTTTTGGGGGCCCTAAGCAACATTTTGTTGGGAATTTTGTTTTATCCCCGGTAGGATTCCTACCGCAAACTGAACATTTTCATCTGGATCTTCACAACTAACCGCAATCCCGGATGACTACTCCTGGCTAGCGTTTCCATCCCAGAGCAAGCACCAATTTAGCTTGAAGCTAGCCCGGCCAGGGCTCCTGTGCTACCACCGAAGCATACATCAGGGCTACAATATCGGCCTGCTAGCTACCTAGAGCTACTTGGAACCCTACTAATTCCACGAGTGGTCTATCGACGTCACCACACGAAGAGGCAAAAACAGACTTACCCCCATCGCGATGTCCCCCCCCTCTAGCCCCTGCTATCTGCATGCTTGCTAACCCGGTCTGCTAACTGCTAAACTGCCGGGCCCTGGTCTGCTAACTGCTAGCTTGCCTGCCCGGTGTTATATAAATATTCATACAAATAGCTCATATAAACAAAGACATTCCATCGCAAGAACACATACACCCAGCCATAAGACTGACCCCCTCTGTTCTCTTCTTTCACGACCCCCTCTGCTCTCCTGTATCAGATTTCCAGACACACAAATATCTCCTTGTATAAACACACATCTCATCCCCCTCTAGTGGTCGGGTGCCAAGAGCAAAGGACTTTTGCTGTGCACCAATGGGGCCCGCTCTGGCTAGAGCAAGGCCCGCCTCCAACCCTTTGTGACCAGTCAGAAGACTAAAACGACAAGACTCCACCTACTTTATTCTATGTATAAAAATGAATGTAACCGTTGTATAAGGCCTCTTTTTCACCTGACTCCTTGCCGAGTTATATGAACTAGATCTGTGCACGTAAAACTGCGGGACAAGATATCTTTGACTCATTAAAACTGTCTTTTGTTACAACTGAAATCCACTCTGTCCAGCGTCCGTGATTTGGTCTCAACTCTCCAGTATTTAAACACTAACAGAACTTGGTAGCAGAGGATGGTTATTCTTGAATTCGATCTATGATAAGTTAGTGTGAGTGGACGAGACTGATCACGGCTCAAAAATCAGACGGAAGCCATTCATCTTGCCTCAGGAAATCTGATCGGAGCGCTCTATATAAGGTGAGCAGAGCCTGTTAAATCGAAATCTGCATATTGTATTATAGCCTAAACCAAATTTTGATCAGAAAGTACTGGGCGTGAGTATGAATCGTTTTACATAAGAACCTAAGGCATTGAATAAAGATATCTTGTTTTGTATAAAGACAAAAAATATATATATATATTTTTTTTTATTTTTATTAATTGGCCTATACTCAGTTATTTTAATAGGAATGTGTGAATTGTGATTGACCAATGTGTTAAATTCCTTCGGGACGCTGTTTGTTCTGAAATCTGCATAGAAACTGTCCTAATTATATATATATTGGGTTGTGTATAGAGGTGAGGAAAAGCAGAGGCTGTGTTTTAACATGTAAAGGACACGATTATGGATGTTGGAATTTCAATGTGAAATTCGTATGAATGAATGTAGTATTGAGAAAACATATGAACCAGAGTTGACGTTCCATGATTTTGAGGCCGGGGAAATTAAATTGAAAGAAACGTTTGGCGCGGAGTAAACCGCTAGTTTGGGATACGTAACTGGGCTATTAGGCACACGTGCTGATAGACAAAGCTACCTTAGTAGTCGAATGGCCGTGCAACTTTGATTGACAGCAGCCGGGCTAAAACACTGATTTTCGCTTTTTTTCATTCCTGTTGATATTGTCTAAAGTTTAAAATTATTCTGACAATTGCTATAGAATCGCTGGAATTTACTGATATAAGTTCATAAAGGAACTTACTGAATTGTTTCTAGAAAGTATTTAAATAAGCCGCCGAGCTTAGTACAGACTTTGTTTGACAGATGCTAAAAGCTACACACTGATTTTTTTTATTTTTTATTCTATCCATATTTCCTAAAGAGATATAATTATTCTGACAATTGCTGTAGAATCGCTCAAATTTACTGATATAAGTTCATAAAGGAAGTTACTGAATTATTTACAGAAAGTATTTAAATAATTCGCAGAACATTTTTTAAAGTTCTTCTATCTATATTTCCTACAGAGCTAGAATTACTCTGATAATTGTTATAGAACCGCATATATTCACTGATATATTGTTCCAAAAGGAAATCGCTGAATCATTTCTAGAATATACCTAAATAAATCGCTGAACAAATTCAAATTACATGCCGCAGAGGCACACACGTAACATTACTGATCTGTGCGAGGGTGGGGGCGCATGCGAGGAGTCTGAGCTAACACCACAGTACGGGCTGGGTATACAAAGATAGAAATAAACACCACACAAAGGACTGACTAAAACTTAGATAAACGCATTATACACATTATCAGACGACTTAGATAAAATGTCTGCAGCCACCACGCCCAAACAAATGATTGCAGTAGAAACTCAAGACCAAGGGGAGCAGCCAGATAACACTCAGATCGTAGCACAGACTGTCTCTCAGATGATCCAACAGCAGGCAGCCCCACCACCCCATTACCCTCCCCCACAGCGGTATATCCTGCAACAGCAACGGGCTCAACGAGGCCCCTACACTGGACCATACAGAGGGGGAAACTACCAGTGGATTAACTGCGGAATTCCCGGTCACTATACCAGATATTGCACGAAACCACTCTCCCCGCAACAACAGCAATGGAGAGAAAGAGGATGTGGAGGGGCACCAGGAAGAGGAAGAGGAAGAGGAGGACCCTCTCCTAATCACATGCAGCAGGAGCAGCAAGATTACAACCAACCCTCCCACTTCAACACCTGATCGCCCAGTAAGAATGATGAGGATGCCACTCCTGCCGATGCCCACACTGTCTGAAACCCAAGAAGTGTACTGGCTAAAATGCCTACCCACAGGGCCTGCCACCCCTCACATCCAGTTTAAGTTCAACCAACTGAAAGCTCAAATCTACACTCTGCACCCATATAAAACTCCCCAAGCTGAGATCCATTGCACACTCAATGCAACAGAAACTGATGACTGCCTCTACACTGCAGACTGGGACGAAGACATGATGCACCTGACCCCACCTATCAGCTGTTGTACCATTGTGTGTGGCCCAGAGGGGGTGGCAGCACCGGTCATCCTACGATCAAGGAACCTCCATGCACTGGACGGCTGAAGCATCAACAGCCATAGCACTCCTGAAAACAGATCTATCAGCGGCAGCAGCTCTGACTGCACCTGACTACAAGAACAATTTCCATTTGGATGTTTCTGAAAGGGAAGGATTCACCTC
The DNA here is from genome assembly GCF_013265735.2 of Oncorhynchus mykiss. NCBI lineage: Eukaryota > Metazoa > Chordata > Actinopteri > Salmoniformes > Salmonidae > Oncorhynchus > Oncorhynchus mykiss. The sequence goes on along the minus strand of NC_048570.1, from coordinate 70,693,160 downwards.
ATCCGTCCTATTCCAGAAACAAGAGGGGGAGAGAAGGGTCTTGATGTACTACTCTTCCAAACTTGACCACATTGAGGTAGGACAGACAACATGCTCCAGATACGTTGCTGCAGTAGCAAAAGCTATTGAAAAAACAGCTCACCTCGTGATGTCACCCTTCAATCAGCCATCATCCCTCAACCAGCATCGGCCCGATTGACGCAGGCCCTCATCAGAGGAAAAGGAAAGACTGTGAATATCTATACAGACTCAGCCCATGCCCATGAAGCAGTCCACACTGATGGACCCAGAACTTTTATGAGAAACACATGGCCCCACACACGAAGGCAAACTAAAGACCCTCCAAAAGGCCTCGCACATCTGGTGGCACCCTGACATAAAAAATATGACTGACTTATTTTATGACAATGATTTATTTTGTGACGAATGCAATGTTTGTGACAGACACAACCCAAAGAAACCATATCAAACACCAATGGGCTCATACTTAGTACCTAATGCATGTTTTCAGGACATTAGTATAGACTACACCGACATGGGCCCTGACAATTTATCTAAAGGCAAACACTATCTCCTAGTCATAGTAGATAGGTTCTCCAAATGGGTAGAGGCAATACCAACAAAAGGGGAGGATGCTAGGTCAGTCTTTAAGTGGCTACAAACCAAACTAATACCCAGGTATGGCATCCCAAGACAAATCAAATTTGACAAATGGCTCACATTTCAGTAACTAACACCTGAGACAGGTGGAAGAAAGATTTGGCATAACCCACAGATTTGGATCTGTGTACAGGCCCCAATCCCAAAATCTGGTGGAACGTCAAACCAAAAGCAAAAGCTAAGATAGCTAAAGTATGTGCCTCATGGGATAATGACTGGTAGAGTCATGCATGGTCCACCAAGGGAGGGAGGTCATATGCCCGCCCTTGATGTACAACAAATTGTAATGTCTATTATGTGAAAAAACTGACGGTTCTCTCTGCAGCACTCTCTACCCAGGTTCACAAGGTCCAGGAGGGGGAGCTGCCGGGGGACACGCCACTACTGAAGGTAAAGGTTGGTGACTGGGTGAGGGTTAAAGTCCACAAGAGAAAGTGGCTGGAACCCAGGTGGACTGGACCGTACGAAGTGAAGGAGGTTACTTCACACTCAGTCCAGGTCAAAGGTAAATCAGGCGCACCTTGGCACCACCTGACACATTGCACCCTAGCCCCAACTCCTTCCAGAACACTGACTGAAGTCAGAGCTGATTTGAGCAGCCTAAATTCGATTCCAAATGAAGACACTCCTTCCTCAAGTGATGCGGCATCAAACTCCGCCTCCCCTGAAAAAGGAGCCTCGCCCAGTTAGAGGGACATTTCTCCCTCCCTGGGTGAGGCTGGGGATATCTGGCCCTTTATTTGTGATATTCTTACTGATATCTGGGGTGTCCCTGGGCACTTTCACATGGTTAATTGAACAACTATTTCACCCTGCCACAACACGTACACCAACCCCTACACATGTCCCTAACTCCGTTCCTGATATCACTCCCTCCAATCACTCCCGTCCCAAACGTAGCACTACACCTACAGACCCACCATGCACACCAGACAAGGTTAGAAGCACCACCTTATGTATACCCACGAATGCAACCACCACCATTGCACTATAGTTTTCACGTCTAAAGAGGGGGATTTGTTATATAAATATTCATACACATAGCTCATATAAACAAAGACATTCCATCGCAAGAACACATACACCCAGCCATAAGACTGACCCCCTCTGTTCTCTTCTTTCACGATCCCCTCTGCTCTCCTGTATCAGATTTCCAGACACACAAATATCTCCTTGTATAAACACACATCTCATCCCCCTCTACTGGTCGGGTGCCAAGAGCAAAGGACATTTGCTGTGTACCAATGGGGCCCGCTCTGGCTAGAGCAAGGCGCGCCTCCAACCCTTTGTGACCAGTCAGAAGACTAAAACAACAAGACTCCACCTACTTTATTCTATGTATAAAAATGATTGTAACCGTTGTATAAGGCCTCTTTTTCACCTGACTCCTTGCCGAGTTATATGAACTAGATCTGTGCACGTAAAACTGCGGGACAAGATATCTTTGACTCATTAAAACTGTCTTTTGTTACAACTGAAATCCACTCTGTCCAGCGTCCGTGATTTGGTCTCAACTCTCCAGTATTTAAACACTAACACCGGTTTGCTAACTGCTAGCCCTTGCTAACTGCTTGCTTGCTAACCCGGTATGCTATCTGCTAGCTTGCACTGGTCTACTAACTGCTAGCCCATGCTAACTGCTTGCTTGCTAACCCGGCCTGCTAACTGCTAGCTTGCCCTAGTTTACTAGCTGCTAGCTTGTTTAGCTCCGGCCTACTAACTGTTAGCTTGTTAGCATGCTAACTGTCTGAATCGCCGTGTCCCCAGCCAGCCCACCCACTCACTGGACCCATATGCTCACTTGGCTACGCATGCCTCTCTCTAATATCAATATGCCTTGTCCAATACTGTCCTGGTTAGTGATTACTGTCTTATTTCACTGTAGAGCCTCTAGCCCTGCTCAATATGCCTTCACCAACCATGTTGTTCCACCTCCTAGATATGCGATGACATCACCTGGTTTAAACATCTCTAGAGACGATATCTCTCTTCATTACTCAATGCCTAGGTTTACCTCCAATGTACTCACATCCTACCTTACCATTGTCTGTACAATATGCCTTGAATCTATGCTATCGTTCCCTAGAAACCTGCTCCTTTTACTCTCTGTTCTGAACGTGCTAGACGGCCAGTTCGTATAGTCTTTAGCCGTACCCTTATCCTACTTTTCCTCTGTTCCTCTGGTGATGTGGAGGTTAATCCAGGTCCTGCAGTGCCTAGCTCCACTCCCACCCCCCAGGTTCTCTCATTTGTTGACTTCTGTAAACCTAAAAGCCTTGGTTTCATGCATGTTAACATTAGAAGCCTACTCCCTAAGTTTGTTTTACTCACTGCTTTAGCACACTCTGCCAACCCAGATGTCTTAGCCGTGTCTGAATCCTGGCTTAGGAAAACCACCAAAAACCCTGAAATCTCCATTGCTAACTACAACGTTTTCCACCAAGATAGAACTGCCAAAGGGGGCGGTGTTGCAATCTACTGCAAACAATTTGTACCCAAATAATTTGAGCTTCTACTTATAAAAATTCACCTTTCCAGAAACAAGTCTCTCACTGTTGCTGCTTGCTATAGACCTCCCTCTGCCCCCAGCTGTGCCCTCGATACTATATGTGAACTGATTGCCCCCATCTATCTTCTGAGCTTGTGCTACTAGGTGACCTAAACTGGGACATGCTTAACACCCCGGCCATCCTACAAACTAAGCTTGATGCCCTCAATCTCACACAAATTATCAATGAACCTACCAGGTACAACCCCAAATCAGTAAACACGGGCACCCTCCAAATACACCTCTGCTGTTTTCAATCAAGATCTCAGTGATCACTGCCTCATTGCCTGCATCCGTAATGGGTCTGCGACCAAATGACCACCCCTCATCACTGTCAAACGCTCCCTGAAACACTTCTGCGAGCAGGCCTTTCTAATCGACCTGGCTGGGGTATCCTGGAATGACATTGACCTCATCCCATCAGTAGATGATGCCTGGCTATTCTTTAAAAGTGCCTTCCTCACCATCTTAAATAAGCATGCCCCTCTCAAATGTTTTTTTAACTAGGAATAGATATAGTCCTTGATTCACGCCAGACCTGTCTGCCCTTGACCGGCACAAAAACATCCTGTGGCGTTCTGCATTAGCATCAAATAGCCCCCGTGATATGCAACTTTTCAGGGAAGTTAGGAACAAATATACACAGGCAGTTAGAAAAGCTAAGGCAAGCTTTTTCAAACAGAAATTTGCATCCTGTAGTACTAACTCAAAAAGTTCTGGGACACTGTAAAGTCCATGGAGAATAAGAGCACCTCCTCCCAGCTGCCCACTGCTCTGAGGCTAGGAAACACTGTTACAACCGATAAATCAACTATAATTGACAATTTCAATAAGCATTTCTCGACGGCTGGCCATGCTTTCCACATGGCTACCCCTACCCTGGTCAACTGCCCGGCATCCTCCACAGCAACCCGCCAAAGCCCCCACCATTTCTCCTTTACCCAAATCCAGACCAATCTGGAACCTCTCTTTTTAAAATTATCTGCCCAAATTGTTGCAACCCCTATTACTAGCCTGTTCAACCTCTCTTTCGTATCGTCTGAGATTCCCAAAGATTGGAAAGCTGCCGCGGTCATCCCCCTCTTCAAAGGGGGTGACACTCTAGACCCAAACTGCTACAGACCTATATCTATCCTACCCTGTCTTTCTAAGGTATTTGAAAGCCAAGTTAACAAACAGATCACTGACCATTTCGAATCCCACCATACCTTCTCCGCTATGCAATCTGGTTTCAGAGCTGGTCATGGGTGCACCTCAGCCGCGCTCAAGGTTCTAAACGACATCATAACCGCCATCGATAAGAGACATTACTGTGCAGCCGTATTCATCGACCTGGCCAAGGCTTCGACTCTGTCAATCACAACATTCTTATTGGCAGACTCGACAGCCTTGGTTTCTCAAATGGTTGTCTCGCCTGGTTTACCAACTACTTCTCTGATAGAGTTCAGTGTGTCAAATCAGAGGGCCTGTTGTCTGGACCTCTGACAATCTCTATGGGTATGCCACAGGGTTCAATTCTCGGGCTGACTCTCTTTTCTGTATACATCAATGATGTTGCTCTTGCTGCTGGTGATTCTCTGATCCACCTCTACGCAGACGACACCATTCTGTATACTTCTTGCCCCTCCTTGGACACTGTGTTAATTAACCTCCAGACGAGCTTCAATGCCGTACAACTCTCCTTCCGTGGCCTCCAAATGCTCTTAAATGCAAGTAAAACTAAATGCATGCTTTTCAATCGATCGCTGCCCGCACCTGCTCGCCCGTCCAGCATCACTACTCTGGATGGCTCTGACTTATAATATGTGGACAACTACAAATACCTGGGTGTCTGGTTAGACTGTAAACTCTCCTTCCAGACTCACATTAAGCATCTCCAATCCAAAATTAAATCTAGAATCGGCTTCCTATATCGCAACAAAGCATCCTTCACTCATGCTGCCAAACATACCCTCGTAAAACTGACCATCCTACCGATCCTCGACTTCGGTGATGTCATCTATAAAATAGCCTCCAACACTCTACTCAACAAACCGGATGCAGTCTATCACGGTGCCATCCGTTTTGTCACCAAAGCCCCATACACTACCCACCATTGCGACCTGTACGCTCTCGTTTGTTGGCCCTCGCTTCATACTCGTCGCCAAACCCACTGGCTACAAGTTATCTACAAGTCTCTGCTAGGTAAAACCCCGCCTTATCTCAGCTCACTGGTCAGTATAGCAGCACCCACTCGTAGCACGCGCTCCAGCAGGTATATCTCACTGGTCACCCCCAAAGCCAATTCCTCCTTTGGTCGTCTTTCCTTCCAGTTCTCTGCTGCCCATGACTGGAACAAATTGCAAAAATCTCTGAAGCTGAAGACTCACATCTCCCTCACTAGCTTTAAGCACCAGCTGTCAGAGCAGTTTACAGATCACTTCACCTGTTCTTAGCCTATCTGTAAACAGCCCATCTACCTATCTCATCCCATTAATTGGTATTTATTTATTTTGCTCCTTTGCACCCCAGTATCTCTACCTGCACATTCATCTTCTGCCGATCTACCATTCCAGTGTTTAATTGCTATATTGTAATTACTTCGCCACCATGGCCTATTTATTTCCTTAACTTACCTCATTTGCACCCACTGTATATAGACTTTTTGTTTTCTTTTGTTCTATTGTATTATTATGGGTAGCAAGTAGCAAGTTTTAAGTTCCTCGGCATACACATCACAGACAAACTGAATTGGTCCACTCACACAGACAGCATCGTGAAGAAGGCGCAGCAGCGCCTCTTCAACCTCAGGAGGCTGAAGAAATTCGGCTTGTCACCAAAAGCACTCACAAACTTCTACAGATGCACAATCGAGAGCATCCTGGCGGGCTGTATCACCGCCTGGTATGGTAACTGCACCGCCCTCAACCGTAAGGCTCTCCAGAGGGTAGTGAGGTCTGCACAACGCATCACCGGGGGCAAACTACCTGCCCTCCAGGACACCTACACCACCCGATGTCACAGGAAGGCCATAAAGATCATCAAGGACATCAACCACCCGAGCCACTGCCTGTTCACCCCGCTATCATCCAGAAGGCGAGGTCAGTACAGGTGCATCAAAGCTGGGACCGAGAGACTGAAAAACAGCTTCTATCTCAAGGCCATCAGACTGTTAAACAGCCACCACTAACACTGACACTGACTCAACTCCAGCCACTTTAATAATGGGAATTGATGGGAAATGACGTAAATATATCACTAGCCACTTTAAACAATGCTACCTTATATAAATGTTACTTACCCTACATTATTCATCTCATATGCATACGTATATACTGTACTCTATATCATCGACGGTATCCTTATGTAATACATGTATCACTAGCCACTTTATACTATACTATGCCACTTTGTTTACATACTCATCTCATTTGTACATACTGTACTCGATACCATCTACTGTATCTTGCCTATGCTGCTCTGTACCATCACTCATTCATATATCCTTATGTACATATTCTTTATCCCCTTACACTGTGTACAAGACAGTAGTTTTGGAATTGTTAGTTAGATTACTTGTTATTACTGCATTGTCGGAACTAGAAGCACAAGCATTTCGCTACACTCGCACTAACATCTGCTAACCATGTGTATGTGACAAATAAAATTTGATTTGATTTGATTTGATTATTGACTGTATGTTTTGTTTATTCCATGAGTAACTCTGTGTTGTTGTATGTGTCGAATTGCTATACTTTATCTTGGCCAGGTCGCAGTTGTAAATGAGAACTTGTTCTCAACTAGCCTACCTGGTTAAATAAAGGTGAAATAAAAAATAAAATAAATTAAAAAATGTGGCTTAGTTGCTAGCGGCTAGATAGAGGATTTAAAAGCCTGTTTTATCATGGGCAGTGCCATTGGGGACTTTCACAATTTTTAAGTAGTCAACTACGTGGGACTTCCTATGGGTCAAGGAAGGCTCAAATAATTAAATCTGGGTCATCAGGAGGGATCAACCAATGAATTATGCTCGTGAGCAAACATTTAATAACTGCAGGTGGCATTAAATCACCAACCGTGGCTTTATGCCTGTTCAGAAACACACTCCTGGTGGCAGTATGCCTCCTTTCAGTTTGTTTACCAATCATAGAAGTAGTAGAAGAAGAACATACATTTTTTTTAGATGGCTTCAATGACACTGTCTGTGCACTCACAGATGCCATAACGGGACATATACAAAGAAGAGTCCTTTATCATCCTCTATGCTAGCGACCCATATTGACTAGGGACGACATCATGTGATGAAATATTCATTTTCAATGGAGGGAAAGCGATGAGACGCTGAGTGGACGGGGCAGTGTTAGGTAATGCGAGCAGGGTCAAGAGAGCATGAACAGGGCGGGAGTGAAGTTGGGGAAAGCTGAACTTCATACAAATGCTCAGCAATATTTGTATGTATAACCAATCGAAGCTCACCATAGCATCCAGACACTACTGGATTGGCTGTTGATACCCAGCACTACGTGCAATGCTGTCGGCTTGCTAGCACCCACATCATGGGTGAAACTAGCAGGGCTAGGCAAAGTATCGCTGTGTAGTCAATCACGGCCGTGGGGCCGGCCTGGGCGATGATTATTTACGGTTAGACGGAGGGTCAGGACTGCTGTACACATTGACCCTGCTGTGGTCAATTGTTCAAATGAGAACATGTGATTATATGGCCTTGGGTTCTCCAGAGCTACCTTAACTACAGCAGAGCAACCATACAGACGTCATGAAGCCAGTCCGCTTACAAGTCAAGGTGCAGACACGAGCAATAAAATAAATCAATAAAGAGATGAGTTATTGATTTCATATTTATTCAGTTAAAGGGAGAATATAAGTTAGATTTTGTATTCAGTGTTTGTTCAAGGGCAGACATGTCAAGTCTCTATCTGTGTCTCATTGTGGCCAAACCATTGAACAGCCAGCTGCCGATGCCAGTATGTAGGACGATGTCAGAGAACTCTAAATACAAAGACAATATTTTCTAAGTTTGTACTCTGACACAATCGTTCAATTGGTTTAGGCGCCAAACATTTGTTTGTTGCTCCGCTAGGTTAATTTGTCTTACCATGCCTTTTGTTAATTTAAATGTTATCACTAACAAGTGCACGTGTTTTGGGGTAATAAGATCGCGAGAGATCGTGTTTAGAACTTCATTCTTTCTAGCTAATGAGGTGACATTTTGGGAATTTATTTCTGTCTTGCTTGCAGGTAGGTGACTCAAACAGCAGGTAGCCTAGTGGTTAGAGCACTGAGCCAGTAACAGAAAGGTTGCTAAATCAAATCCCCGAGCTGACAAGGTACAAATTTGTCATTCTGCCCATGAACAAGGCAGTTAACCCACTGTTCCTAGGCCGTCATTGTAAATAAGAATTTGTTCTTAACTTACTTGCCTAGTTAAATAAAGGTAAAAATGAGGTATAATAATTTTAAAACAAAGCGGTATTCAGAAGCGCCAATTATCATGCTGTTTGGGTGAAGCTATGGCTTGTTGCTAACCCTAGGGGAGAGTGTATTGTGTTGTGCAAAGATAGGGCTGTACCTGTGCAAAGCACATGCCCATTTGCCCTTCCAGTCTCCAAAGTGTCCTTTTGGGTGACGGTATAATTAGTATAAATTCTTTTAAATATTTTTTTTCCATTTTTGTTCGGAACCGACTGCCAGCATGTCATCGTCAAGTTCGCCATACCCACACCCCGTTCGTTGGTTCCACCTGTTGATCTGCCCTGTAGCCTACAGAGCTTGTGTGCGCCCAGTTGCGCCTGGTATCCAAACGAACATGGCTTAAGAGGTGCAGTTACCGATCGAGTGTGTGTAGCTAGTTTACTAAATATCAACAAAACTGCCACAGCAGCATTACACTTCATTAACACTTTATAACACTTGATTTAGCCTACACCATCATCAATATTCAGTCTGCTTGGCTGATACACAGCAGAGAGAGGCAGAAAGACATAGAGGTAGGCCTCAAACACAATCAGTAAAATAAATGGAGCTATCTAATATCAGATTTACATCAATTATCATCATCAATGATCAGCTGATAGCCCACCCTCTTTTCCTGATGTCAATCTTCTTTAGGTGGTACTCTTACTAGCTTGCTTACAATTTGTGATGATGAGTGAGTGTGCTGTTGCAGAAATAAATAGGCATATGCAACAACAAAAAATGTATTATGTTATTAATTTCGAGATATGATTTATGAAAGTATTTAATTTATATTTTGAGCACATGCCCCCTGAAAGGTGAAAGGTTATTGGGTTTTTGGTCACCTTCCTGACCAAGGCCCTTCTCCCCTGACAATTCCTTCAACCTCATGGCCTGGTTTTTGCTTATACAGGCACTAACTGTGGGACCTTATGTAGGCAAGTGTGTGTCTTTCCAAATCATGTCCAATCAATTGAATTTAACACAGGTGGACTCCAATCAAGTTGTAGAAACATCTCAAGGTTGATCAATGGAAACAGGATGCACCTGAGCTCAATTTCGAGTCTCATAGCAAAGGTTCTGAATACTTGTGTAAATAAGGTATTTCTGTTTTTATTTTTTTATACATTTGCAAAAATGTTTTAAAAAATCTGTTTTTGTTTTGTCATTATGGGGTATTGTGTGTAAATTGATGAGGGAAAAAACTGTTTAAACCATTTTAGAAGAAGGCTATAACGTAACAAAATGTGGAAAAAGACAAGGTGACTGAATACTTCCACTGTACGTTAGTCTGAGACTGATCATTGAAGTTGTTTGACGAGGGGCGTTGTACGAAACAAAGTAATCAACGATTGGATTGTCTCTAGCCCAATTGTCTCTAGCCCGATTGATTCTGGCTCTAGCCCAACCCACTGAATTCTGAACGTCCCGAATGTGTTTGCATTCAGTGAAGGGTCGGGGAGGTACACAGATCCAGACTCACTGTGGAGAAGAAACTAACGTCTGTAGGTGTGGCGTAGAGTTTTGCCAGAGAAAGGAGTCTGGGTAGCCAGGCAATATTTTCCTATCCTCACTGTAATAAAAGTCCTCATACTAGATATTGCAGCGTGACCATGCTATTTAAATATGCACCAAATACAACAACCTTACAGTGAAACGCTTACTTGCAAGCCCTTAACTAACAATGCAGTTTTAAGAAAAATACCTAATCAAATGAGAAATAAAAGTAACAAATAATTAAAGAGCAGCAGTAAAATAACAATAGCGAGGCTCTATACAGGGGGTACCGGTATAGAGTCAATTTGCGGGGGCACCGGTTTGTCGAGGTAATTAAGTAACTGGTTCCACAGCCTTTTTTTCCTTTACTCAACTCTTCAGTCAAAGTGTCACCTGAACTTGACATGTTTAGTTTGCCCAAACTTAGCTCCAACATGAGAAAAATGTAGGCAAAAATTCTGTCAACTTAAAATTATGTGTTTGCTCAATTTGCCTCATATGTTCATTCATGTTCATTCATTCATTCAGTCGTTTAGCTCAGTTACCTTAGCAACCTTAGCAACCTTAGTTACCAAGAAAGCTAAGGTAACTGAGCGAAACGACTACCGCCCCGTAGCACTCACTTCCGTCATCATGAAGTGCTTTGAGAGACTAGTCAAGGACCATATCACCTCCACCCTACCTGACACCCTAGACCCACTCCAATTTGTTTACCGCCCAAATAGGTCCACAGACGACTCAATCGCAACCACACTGCACACTGCCCTAACCCATCTGGACAAGAGGAATACCAATGTGAGAATACTGTTCATCGACTACAGCTCAGCATTTAACACCATAGTACCCTTCAAACTCGTCACCAAGCTCAAGACCCTGGATCTCGACCCCGCCCTGTGCAACTGGGTACTGGACTTCCGGACGGGCCGCCTCCAGGTGGTGAGGGTAGGTAACAACATCTCCACCCCGCTGATCCTCAACACTGGGGCCCCACAAGGGTGCGTTCTGAGCCCTCTCCTGTACTCCCTGTTCACCCACGACTGCGTGGCCATGCACGCCTCCAACTCAATCTTCAAGTTTGTGGACGACACTACAGTGGTAGGCTTGATTATTACCAACAACGACAAGACGGCCTACAGGGAGGAGGTGATGGCCCTCGGAGTGTGGTGTCAGGAAAATAACCTCACACTCAACGTCAACAAAACAAAGGAGATGATTGTGGACTTCAGGAAACAGCAGAGGGAGCAGCCCCCTATCCGCATCGACGGGACAGTAGTGGAGAGGGTAGTAAGTTTTAAGTACCTCGGCGTACTTAAAAGACAAACTGAAATAGTCCACCCACACAGACAGCGTTGTGAAGAAGGCGCAGCAGCGCCTCTTCAACCTCAGGAGGCTGAAGAAATTTGTCTTGTCACCAAAAGCACTCACAAACCTCACAAACTTCTACAGATAATCGAGAGCATCCTGTCGGGCTGTATCACCGCCTGGTACGGCAACTGCTCCGCCCACAACCGTAAGGATCTCCAGAGGGTAGTGAGGTCTGCACAACGCATCACCGGGGGCAAACTACCTGCCCTCCAGGACACCTACACCACCTCGATGTCACAAGAAGGCCATAAAGATCATCAAGGCCTGTTCACCCTGCTATCCTCCAGAAGGCGAGGTCAGTACAGGTACATCAAAGCAGTGACCGAGAGACTGAAAAACAGCTTCTATCTCAAGGCCATCAGACTGTTGAACAGCCACCACTAACATTGAGGGCCTGCTGCCAACACACTGACTCAACTCCAGCCACTTTAACAATGGAAATTGATGGAAATTGATGGAAAAATATATCACTAGCCACTTTAAACAATGCTACTTAATATAATGTTTACATACCCTACATTACTCATCTCATATGTATATGTATATACTGTACTCTATATCATCTACTGCATCTTTAAACTATGCCACTTTGTTTACACACCCTACATTACTCATCTCATATGTATATACTGTACTCGATACCATCTACTGCATCTTGCCTATGCCGTTCTGTACCATCACTCATTCATATATCTTTATGTACATATTTTTTATCCCTTTCCACTTGTGTGTTTAAGGTAGTAGTTTTGGAATTGTTAGGTTAGATTACTTGTTGGTTATTACTGCATTGTCTGAACCCGCCATCACACAATTACCAGTTGAGGACACAACAGTTCACCTGACACAAGACCGACTCCAAACATTACATTACTCCAAACAAGCATTTCGCTACAATCGCATTAACATCTGCTAACCATGTGTATGTGACAAATACATTTGATTTGATCTAGAATTTATTTTTATTTTTATTATCTTACCTAAAAACTAGTTACACACACACAATGCTTTTAAAATACGTTTTAAATGTACATATTTGACACGCATTGACATACATGATCACATTGTGCATGTTCCTTCATACAGTAATTAGTATTCAACATCTCTTCACCTGGGATTTGAACTCACATAGTAAAATGAATATAGTAAAATATGTACATACAGTGCCTTGCGAAAGTATTCGGCCCCCTTGAACTTTGCGACCTTTTGCCACAATTCAGGCTTCAAACATAAAGATATAAAACTGTATTTTTTTGTGAAGAATCAACAACAAGTGGGTCACAATCATGAAGTGGAATGACATTTATTGGATATTTCAAACTTTTTTAATTTAACAAATCAAAAACTGAAAAATTGGGCGTGCAAAATTATTCAGCCCCCTTAAGTTAATACTTTGTAGTGCCACCTTTTGCTGCGATTACAGCTGTAAGTCGCTTGGGGTATGTCTCTATCAGTTTTGCACATCGAGAGACTGACATTTTTTCCCATTCCTCCTTGCAAAACAGCTCGAGCTCAGTGAGGTTGGATGGAGAGCATTTGTGAACAGCAGTTTTCAGTTCTTTCCACAGATTCTCGATTGGATTCAGGTCTGGACTTTGACTTGGCCATTCTAACACCTGGATATGTTTATTTTTGAACCATTCCATTGTAGATTTTGCTTTATGTTTTGGATCATTGTCTTGTTGGAAGACAAATCTCCGTCCCAGTCTCAGGTCTTTTGCAGACTCCATCAGGTTTTCTTCCAGAATGGTCCTGTATTTGGCTCCATCCATCTTCCCATCAATTTTAACCATCTTCCCTGTCCCTACTGAAGAAAAGCAGGCCCAAACCATGATGCTGCCACCACCATGTTTGACAGTGGGGATAGGGTGTGTTCAGGGTGATGAGCTGTATTGCTTTTACGCCAAACATAACGTTTTGCATTGTTGCCAAAAAGTTCAATTTTGGTTTCATCTGACCAGAGCACCTTCTTCCACATGTTTGGTGTGTCTCCCAGGTGGCTTGTGGCAAACTTTAAACGACAATTTTTATGGATATCTTTAAGAAATGGCTTTCTTCTTGCCACTCTTCCATAAAGGCCAGATTTGTGCAATATACGACTGATTGTTGTCCTATGGACAGAGTCTCCCAACTCAGCTGTAGATCTCTGCAGTTCATCCAGAGTGATCATGGGCCTCTTGGCTGCATCTCTGATCAGTCTTCTCCTTGTATGAGCTGAAAGTTTAGAGGGACGGCCAGGTCTTGGTAGATTTGCAGTGGTCTGATACTCCTTCCATTTCAATATTATCGCTTGCACAGTGCTACTTGGGATGTTTAAAGCTTGGGAAATCTTTTTGTATCCAAATCCGGCTTTAAACTTCTTCACAACAGTATCTCGGACCTGCCTGGTGTGTTCCTTGTTCTTCATGATGCTCTCTGCGCTTTTAACGGACCTCTGAGACTATCACAGTGCAGGTGCATTTATACGGAGACTTGATTACACACAGGTGGATTGTATTTATCATCATTAGTCATTTAAGTCAACATTGGATCATTCAGAGATCCTCACTGAACTTCTGGAGAGAGTTTGCTGCACTGAAAGTAAAGGGGCTGAATAATTTTGCACGTCCAATTTTTCAGTTTTTGATTTGTTAAAAATGTTTGAAATATCCAATAAATGTCGTTCCACTTCATGATTGTGTCCCGTGTTGTTGATTCTTCACAAAAAAATACAGTTTTATATCTTCATGTTTGAAGCCTGAAATGTGTCAAAAGGTCGCAAAGTTCAAGGGGGCCGAATACTTTCGCAAGGCACTGTATGTACATTCCTGTATTATGTCCAGTCCCTGTGTTTTCAGAACCCTGCATGAACATGTAAGTATCCAGTGTACAATTAGGTTTCCTACCAAACATCTGTACAAACTTCAAATAGACTCTGGAGTTCCACTGAACGCCTTAGAACTGAACTTTTTTCCTAATTGTCCATTTTCTTCTGATCCAGCTAGATGCTCTTGTGGTCTCTTTCTGTTCCTGCACATTATCCTCCCCTGGCTAAAGATCACAACATCAGCTCCAGTGTGCAGTGCTGACTGTGATGTGCTCTGGGCTGTGACAAAGATTGTATTTCTGCACCAAGGGGACCAAAGGGGTTGTATTTCTGTGTTGCACAATAGGATCAATACGCTAGCCATCTAACTTTTATAAACTTTGAATAGAGACTCTCCACAAAGACGGTTTATTTTTGTCCAGGAGTTTCATCAGGGTCCATGAACCTGGATTTGAATTCCCAGATTAATATTGAATAAAAGGTTGGATAAAAATATATGAATATGGGACATTTAGAGAATCTAGATAATCAGATATATAGAGTTGTTAAAGCTGGCTAATTCATTGATGCTGCTTTGTGACATACCCCCTATACTGTTCAGAGACTGTGTGTACACAGCACACACTCCTGCACTCAATGAGGAAGTGGGCATTTCCTGGTAGTGTTTACATAACTCCAGCTAGATGTTGCCCTTAGGAGCTGATGTAGGATCTTGGTCAGCTTACACTCTTTGAATTGTAACCTTTGAGGAAAGGGGAAAATACAAACACTGACCTAAGATCAGTGTTAGGTGCTAGTTTATCCAACTGTGTTTACATGGTGCTGAAGGGCTGCTGTCAAACACACAGAGCATATTTGGCGATGTTAACAAAAATGTATGTGAACAGTCAGGTTTGAAACCATGTTGTATATTTGCCATATGACGGTGTTAGCATGCTAGCTAAAGTCTGGGCATTTGCTAATGCAAGTCTGCTGGTCTCAAACGAGGGTGATCATTATGCGAGCTTGGCTCACCCAATCCAGTTTCATTTTTCTCCTAATGCATAGATATGGGACAGCTCTATGTTTGTATTTTGCCCCCGCCCAATGCATTGCTTTAGACAGAAACCTAATTCTGCTCTTCTGCAATGAGAACATTGCCCCCAGACATTGGCAATGATGAATAAAAGTAATTCCCCAGCAAGTGGCTGCTCCAAAACGAACAGCCACTTGAGGAGCAAAATAAATGGGGAGTCAAAGTTCTGGGGAGTCTCACACGGCGATAAAGCCTGAAGTTGTGTATTACTTTTGTCTGATGCCTCATGACTGTTTTTGACTGAATCCTTTGCGGGCCACCAGGAAAGAAATGAATAAGCTATGTAGAGCATGGGGCTGCTGCGAGGAGGAATGGCTGCTGTGATAGACTGGAATGGTTCCTCTTTCCCTGGTTAAGGATTCACAAACTGTTACTGTGTAACCACACTGCCTGTTCTGTGGTGCAGAAGGAAATATTCAGCTCTCTAAAAAGCATTTGGTGTGGTGCATGTTCCATTTCTCACACAATTGATGATATCGACTCAGCATCAGGATGTTGTTTAACCCAAATTCTGGAACACTGCTCGTGGCAGCCATTTTTTATTTGTCCTCTAATCATTTGTCTCACTCGCACTTTCTGTCTTTCTCCGTCTATTTCTTTCTATTTCTCCCTATCTATCATTGTCTCTTTTGCTTACTCTCTCTGTCTTTCTCTCTCTTTCTCTTCTCCTCACTAACTCACACTCTTCCTCTCTCTCTCTAGAAGGCTTTATTTATTCATGTGCAGTGCTCCCTGCTCCTCTCTCCTGGCTACCTGCCACATGACTATGGTTTGACCCTGTTAGAGCTGAAACCCATTACCCGTGTCAGGGCCGGCCCTAGACATTAGCAACCCCCGACCGCAAGAAATACATCATTTTTTAGGAACTAAGTCTGGGTCTCAACTTACTATTGAGAATTAGAATAGCAATTTCAAAATTTCAAAAGATTGTGCTTCAGCAGTTTTTCTCTTGTTATGTCAGTCACTGACTGTCACCCAATTATCCCTTGACAGCTATTTATTTTGGTATTGGTAAGTTAGTCTACCCAGCTGTCTAAACTTGTAGTAATCATGGTCAAATAACCGACTGGGCACGCAGGGCATGTGCCCAGGTGCTCTGACCTCCAGGGGGCCCCCATTGATTTTGTTAGTCACTCTCACTCAGATATCATATTAACATGGCATAAGTCTTGGAAAAATCTATAGAATTGCATGAAATCTGCTTTCAAACTGCAAAATCTTCTCTCCGCCCCATCAAGAAATGTGTAGAATTGCAGCAAACCTTCTTTTAACTCGCTTTTAATGCATAAGCATGGTAGCAATTGAAACGGAAGAGTTTGGAGATTATGGGAATATTATTAGACCAGTTGAGGACACAACAGTTCACCAGACTGACTCCAAACATTACCTTGTTGATTACACTGTTGATTACATTGTACATTTACTGTACACATTTAGCACATTTGTATGATAACAAAATGTGAAAATACTCTGGATACGTTCAGTATAATGATAAGAATATTCTTTAAAATCTGGGGTAGGGACAAGGGTTTGAGTAAGAGGAAACTGGTGTCTCCAAGTAGCCACACACCTCTCCAAAGTGTTGACAGTTCCTAAGTAATTCCCCCATGCACTTCTATAACTCAAAGAAGTCTTCAACTATAAGGTGCTTTTTTGAGCTCTCCAGGCTGTGCCGTTGAGGAAGCCACGGTTGTCTGTTTTCTTAACAATAGACAAATATAGGCTCATTCTGTTCCGAACAACCCAGGGTATGACGCTATGTCATCTTGTAATCGTACATCAAACATAGCGATAATAAACGTTGACACTGTACATGACATTAGTTGTATGTTAACGAAATGTGAAGTGAACATTTGGCTTGTTTGTATGACATCAAAGCAGTATTTACAGTTGAAGTCGTAAGTTTACATACACTAACGTTGGAGTCAATAAAACTTGTTTTTCAACCACTCCAAAAATGTATTGTTAACAAACTATAGTTTTGGTAAGTCAGTTAGGACATCTACTTTGTGCATGACACAAGTAATTTTTCCAACAATTGTTTACAGACAGATTATTTCACTTATCATTCACTGTATCACAATTCCAGTGGGTCAGAAGTTTACATGCACTAACTTGACTGTGCCTTTAAACAGCTTGGAAAATTCCAGAAAATGATGTCATGGCTTTAGAGGCTTCTGATCGGATAATTGACATCATTTGAGTCAATTGGAGGTGTACCTGTGGATGTATTTCAAGGCTCAGTGCCTTTTTGCTTGACATAATGGGAAAATCAAAAGAAATCAGCCAAGACCTCAGAAGAAAATTGTAGTCTGGTTCATCCTTGGGAGCAGTTTCCAAATGCCTGAAGGTACCACGCTTATCTGTACAAACAATAGTACACAAGTATAAACACCATGGGACAACGCAGCCGTCATACCGCTCAGGAAGGAGATGCGTTCTGTCTCCTAGAGATGAACGTACTTCGGTGCGAAAGTGCAAATCAATCTCAGAACAACAGCAAAGGACCTTGTGAAGATGTTGGAGGAAAAAGGTAGAAAAGTATCTATATCCACAGTAAAATGAGTCCTATATCGACATAACCCGAAAGGCCGCTCAGCAAGGAAGAAGCCACTGCTCCAAAACCGCCATAAAAAAGACAGACTACGGTTTGCAACTGCACATGGGGACAAAGATCTTACTTTTTGGAGAAATGTCCTCTGGTCTGCTGAAACAAAAATAGAACTGTTTGGCCATAATGACCATCGTTATGTTGGGAGGAAGGGGGGAGGCTTGCAAGCCGAAGAACACCATTCCAACTGTGAAGCACGGGGTGGCAGCAATATGTTGTGGGGGTGCTTTGCTGCAGGAGGGACTGGTGCACTTCACAAAATAGATGGCATAATGAGGGAGGGAAATTAGGTAGATATATTGAAGCAACATCTCAAGACATCAGTCAGGAAGTTCAAGCTTGGTCATAAATTATTTAATTTTTTTCACCTTTATTTAACCAGGTAGGCTAGTTGAGAACAAGTTCTCACATACAACATCACAGAGTTACACATGGAATAAACAAACATCCAATATAATAATACAGTAGAAAAATGTATATACAGCATGTGCAAATGAGGTAGGATGAGTGAGGTAAGGCAATAAATAGGCCATGGTGGCGAAGTAATTACAATATACCAATTAAACATTGGAGTGATAGATGTGCAGAAGATGAATGTGCAAGTAGAGATACTGGGTTTCAAAGGAGCAAGATAAATAAATAAATATAGTATGGGGATGAGGTAGATTGGATGGGCTATTTACAAATGGGCTATGTACAGGTGCAGTGATCTGTGAGCTGCTCTGACAGCTGGTGCTTAAAGCTAGTGAGGGAGGTAAGAGTCTCCAGCTTCAGAGATTTTTGCAGTTCATTCCAGTCATTGGCAGAAGAGAACTGGAAGGAGAGGCGGCCAAAGGAAGAATTGGCTTTGGGGGTGACCAGTGTTTAACGATTTTCATTGGTGGAAGGAGAAGAGGACCAAAGTGCAGTGTGGTACGTATCCATAATACTTTTAATCCAGAATGAATACACGAACAAAAACAACAAAACAATAAACAAACAGTTCTGACAGATGCAACAAACACCAGAAAAGAATCACCCACAACTCAAAATGGGAAAACAGGCTACCTAAATATGGCTCTCAATCAGAGACAAAGATAGACAGCTGCCTCTGATTGAGAACCATACCAGGCCAAACACATAGAAAAAGAAAACCTAGACCTACAACATAGAATATCCACCCACATCACACCCTGACCAAACTAAAAATAGAAACATACAAAGCAATGTACGGTCAGGGCGTGACAGTACCCCCCCCCCCCCCCCCCCCCCCCCGCCAAAGGTGCGGACTCCGGCCGCAAAACCTAAACCCATAGGGGAGGGTCTGGGTGGGCATCTGTCCGTGGTGGCGGCTCTGGCGCGGGACGTGGACCCCACTCCACCATAGTCTTGGCCCACTTAAGTGGCGCCTTTGGCGAGGTGACCCTTGCCGCCGACCTCGGACTGGGGACCCTTACAGTGGGACCAGAATAGACGGGAGACTCCAGCAGTGCCGGACAGGCAGGAGACTCCGGTAGCACCGGAGTGAAGGGCGACTCCGGAAGCGCCGGAGTGAAGGGCGACTCCGGCAGCTCCTGACTGACGGGCGGCTCTGGCAGCTCCTGACTAACGGGCAGCTCTGGCAGCTCCTGACAGACGGGCGGATCTGGCAGCTCCTGACAGATGGGAGAACGGAGGAGACGGAGAGACAGCCTGGTCCTCGGAGGAGGCACAGGATAGACCGGGCCGTGGAGGTGCACTGGAGGTCTCGAACTAAGGGCCTGCACAACCCGTCCTGGCTGGATGGTGATTTTACCCCGGCACGTGCGGGGCGCAGACACAGGGACGCACTGGGCTGTGCAGACACACGGGAGACACAGTGCGCAGAGCCGACGCAGGATATCCTGGCCAGAGGAGACGCACTGGCTGTCTGGGGAGCAGGGCTGGCACCATCCGCCCTGGCTGGATCCTCACCCTAGCCCGGCAGATGCGGGGAGCTGGGATGTAGCGCACCGGGCTAAAAACGCACACTGGGGACACCGTGCGCTCCACCGCATAACACGGTGCCTGACCAGTATGACGCCCGCCACGGTAAGCACGGGGAGTTGGCTCAGGTCTCCAACCTGACTCCGCCACACTCCCCGTGTGCCCTCCCCCCAAAAATGGTGCTGCCTTTCGGGCTTCCTTGCCAGCCGTGTTCCCTCGTATCGCCGGTTCCCTTTTCCTGCTGCCTCCGCTCTCCTGGCTGCCTCCACCTGTTCCCATGGGAGGCGATCCCTTCCAGCCAGGATCTCCTCCCATGTGTAGGATCCCTTACCGTCTAGAATGTCCTCCCAAGTCCAGGAGTCCAGAACCCTCTGCTCCGGGTTACCATGCTGCTTGGTCCTTTTTTGGTGGGTGATTCTGTAACGATTGTCGTCGGGAGAAGGAGAAGATTACCAAAGTGCAGTGTGGTAAGTATCCATAATATTTTTAATCAAGAATGAATACACAAACAAAAACAACAAAATTATAAACGAACAGTTCTGACAGGTGCAACAAACATTAACCAGAAAAGAATCACCCACAACTCAAAATGGGAAAACAGGCTACCTAAGTATGGCTCTCAATCAGAGACAAGGATAGACAGCTGCCTCTGATTGAGGACCATACCAAGCCAAACACATAGAAAAAGAAAACCTAGACCTGCAACATAGAATACCCACCCACATCACACCCTGACCAAACTAAAAATAGAACATACAAAGCAATCTACGGTCAGGGCGTGACACAGTGAGAAATACCTGCTGGAGCGTGTGCTATGGGTGGTTGTTGCTATGGTGACCAGTGAGCTGAGATAGGGTGTGGCTTTACCTAGCAGAGACTTGTAGATGACCTGGAGCCAGTGGTTTTGGCAATGAGTATGAAGCGAGGGCCAGCCAATGAGAGCCTACAGGTTGCAGTGGTAGGTAGTATATGGGGCTTTGATGACAGAATGGATGGCACTGTGATAGACTGCATCCAATTTGTTGAGTAGAGTGTTGGAGGCTATTTTGTAGATGACATCGCCGAAGTCGAGGATCGGTAGGATGGTCATGTTTGGCAGCATGAGGGTATGTTTGGCAGCATGAGTGAAGGATGCTTTGTTGCAAAATAGCTAACCAATTCTAGATTTAACTTTGGATTGGAGATGTTTAATGTGAGTCTGGAAGGAGAGTTTACAGTCTAACCAGACACCTAGGCATTTGTAGTTGTCCACATATTCTAGGTCAGAACCGTCCAGAGTAGTGATGCTGGACGGGCGAGCAGGTGCGGGCAGCGAAAGGTTGAAGAAATAGGTCTTCCAAATGGACAACGACCCCAAGCATACTTCCAAAGTTGTGGCAAAATGGCTTGAGAACAACAAAGTCAAGGTATTGCAGTGGCCATCACAAAGCCCTGACACAAAGCCCTCAATCCTATCAAAAAAATGTGGTCAGAACTGAATAGGCATGTGCGTGCAAGGAGGCCTACAAACCTGACTCAGTTACACCAGCTCTGTCAGGAGGAATGGGCCAAAATTCACCCAACTTATTGTGGGAAGCTTGTGAAAGGCTACCTGAAACATTTGACCCAAGATAAACAATTTAAAGACAATGCTACCAAATACTAATTGAGTGTATGTAAACTTCTGACCCACTGGGAATGTGATGAAAGAAATAAAAGCTGAAATAAATCAATCTCTCTACTATTATTCTGACATTTCACACTCTTAAAATAAAGTGGTGGTCCTAACTGACCTAAGACAGGGAGTTTAAATGTATTTGGCTAAGGTGTCTGTAAACTTCTGACTTCAACTGTACTTTAATCGTCAATGTCTCATATTTCAAAATACATTGAGTCCTCTTAATTTACAGCATTTCTCTCACTCAGACAATTACCGGGAAGGATGTTGGCATCTTCTTGTTGCAAATGTGTGCATGTTCAGAACAACTGTCAGTCAAAACCCTGACTTAATTTATAGCATGTTACTGTGCAGTCAATGCGTTCCATTTTAGGCACTTATCAGTGCCCAAATCTGCCATTTTCAACCTGTCTATGGGTGTGAGTGCTTAGGACCCCAAAATGCTAGGGCCAGCCCTGTCCCCTGCTTCAGAACTGAGGTATCAGGGATGGAATGGTGCATACCCCATTCCTCTATACCTTGGTTGAAGAGCCTGGAAGAGGATGTAATAAAAGTAAAGGGGACATTCTCCTCGTCCGTGTGATTGGAGGTCAATGTTGGGATTCTGCCCAATCATCTTTTGGCCTA
The DNA here is from genome assembly GCF_013265735.2 of Oncorhynchus mykiss. NCBI lineage: Eukaryota > Metazoa > Chordata > Actinopteri > Salmoniformes > Salmonidae > Oncorhynchus > Oncorhynchus mykiss. The sequence goes on along the minus strand of NC_048570.1, from coordinate 70,670,922 downwards.
TAGGGTTGAAAGGATATCATACACGGTTCATTGTTGATGCCTTCTCACACACACACACACACACACACACACACAAACACACACACACACAGAGACAGACAGACAGACAGACAGACAGAGACACACACACACACACACAGACAGACAGACAGACAGACAGACACACACACACACACCTCCAAACCCTCTCAAAGGTTCTATGCAGTGCATCTTTCTCAAACACCTCAGGTACTGAGGATAACAGGTGTGCCATTAAACAGTTGAGTCTCTGAGTGACTTCAGATTATTCTGAGAAATGTATCATGTGCCATATGTTTACTGCTCTGGGCAAGTGTTCTGCACACATCAGTTGTTTATGAAAGGCATCCACAAGAATATATGATAGTGCTGATAAATGTGTTGCGTAGAGGTGACACCATCTTTCTGATGCAATGGAACAACAGTGGACTTAAGAAACTGCCTGACATTGTTGATAAAAGACACAAATCAAACAATTACCTGAATGAAGTCTGTTGGGAGGACAGATCGTTTGAGAAAGACAATGTCTTAAGTATTGCCAAATAATGAGTAATCACTCCCAACTGATACAAGCTCAAATATGTCTGTGAGGACTGTGGCTCATACACAAAATACTATTGGTTTATAATGGCTTCAAGGGCTGGAAAAGACAGGCTGAACCTTGATGTGTAAACTACAGGGGGATTCATTGAGATAGATAGTATTTTTTAGCAGATTTGTTTGATAGTATGAACACAGAGGCGAAAGGCATAGTTAAAACCTCTGTCTAAGAAGCACGCCACATAAGCACCCTGACTTTAAAGGTTTGATGGCAAAACATACAAGTACAGATTTTCTAGAATAGATGAAGTGTAAAATGGGGTTTTAAAATTTAAACAGGCTACGGAAAATGACCATTGCTGTGGGATTCACACTGGTTGTTTTTTTATTAGACAAACACTGGCATGTATGGCATTTAGAAGTGATCACAAACCACACACCCACCACTTTACTGCTGGGTTTGTCTGGTGACATATACAGTGGGGAGAACAAGTATTTGATAACCTGCAAACCCGGCAGTGTTTCCTACTTACAAAGCATTTAGAGGTCTGTAAAAATCCAGAAAATCACATTGTATGATTTTTAAGTAATTCATTTGCATTTTATTGCATGACATAAGTATTTGATACATAAGCAAAGCAGAACCTAATATTTGGTACAGAAACCTTTGTTTGCAATTACGAGATCATACGTTTCCTGTAGTTCTTGACCAGGTTTGCACACACTGCAGCATGGTTTTTGGCCCACTCCTCCATACAGAGCTTCTCCAGATCCTTCAGGTTTTGGGGCTGTCGCTGGGCAATACAGACTTTCAGCACCCTCCAAAGATTTTCTATTGGGTTCAGGTCTGGAGACTGGCTAGGCCACTCAAGGACCTTGAGATGCTTCTTACGGAGCCACTCCTTAGTTGCCCTGGCTGTGTGTTTCGGGTCGTTGTCATGCTGGAAGACGCAGCCACGACCCATCTTCAATGCTCTTACTGAGGGAAGGAGGTTGTTGGACAAGATCTCGCAATACATGGCCCCATCCATCCTCCCCTCAATATGGTGCAGTCGTTCTGTCCCCTTTGCAGAAAAGCATCCCCAAAGAATGATGTTTCCACCTCCATGCTTCATGGTTAGGATGGTGTTATTGGGGTTGTACTCATCCTTCTTCTTCCTCCAAACACGGCGAGTGGAGTTTAGACCAAAAAGCTCTATTTTTGTCTCATCAGACCACATGACCTACTCCCATTCCTCCTCTGGATCATCCAGATGGTCATTGGAAAACTTCAGACGGGCCTGGACATGCGCTGGCTTGAGCAGGGGGACCTTGCGTGCGCTGCAGGATTTTAATCCATGATGGCGTAGTGTGTTACTAATGGTTCTCTTTGAGACTGTGGTCCCAGCTCTCTTCAGGTTATTGACCAGGTCCTGCCGTGTAGTTCTGGGCTGATCCCTCACCTTCCTCATGATCATTGATGCCCCGCGAGGTGAGATCTTGCATGGAGCACCAGACCGAGGGTGATTGACCGTCATCTTGAACTTCTTCCATTTTCTAATAATTGCGCCAACAGTTGTTGCCTTCTCACCAAGCTGCTTGCCTATTGTCCTGTAGCCCATCCCAGCCTTGTGCAGGTCTACAATTTATCCCTGATGTCCTTACACAGCTCTCTGGTCTTGGCCATTGTGGAGAGGTTGGAGTCTGTTTGATTGAGTGTGTGGACAGGTGTCTTTTATACAGGTAACAAGTTCAAACAGGTGCAGTTAATACAGGTAATGAGTGGAGAACAGGAGGGCTTCTTAAAGAAAAACTAACAGGTCTGTGAAAGCCGGAATTCTTACTGGTTGGTAGGTGATCAAATACTTATGTCATGCAATAAAATGCAAATGAATTACTTAAAAATCATACAATGTGATTTTATGTTTTTTTGTTTTAGATTCCGTCTCTCACAGTTGAAGTGTACCTATGATAAAAATTACAGACCTCTACATGCTTTGTAAGTAGGAAAACCTGCAAAATTGGCAGTGTATCAAATACTTGTTCTCCCCACTGTAGAAGGTAGGACACCGAGGCTTACATTCACTGCTGTATATCCAAAGTAGAGTAGAGTCCTTGCAGTTCTGTCCCTTCCTCCTTCTTGCTCTCTGTGACAAATGATTTGAGAGTAAGGTATGAGGTGAAAGTGCAAACAGAGAGCTGACATCATGTGTTCAAAAGGGCACACCTCCCGGTGTGCCTGATAATTGTGTTATCATTCTAACAGTGAAGGGCATAAACCCTTTGTCATGGTCTGTAAATAGCCATGGCTAAACATGGGCGTTTTCCAAAGCAGCAGGAACATGTTACTTCAGGTCAACAGGTACAATGGGTTATTATGCAGTCATATGGCATTGTAGCACTTACCAGGAGCACTTATAATTTATAACCACATCATATCTTAGTAGTTCTGTACATGATAGGCCTACAGCGCTTTTGTAGACGGGAGACGTTTGTGTCCATCATACCAATACCGTATAGTGGTTTCAAAGCTAGAAATACAGAGAATTCAACTTTTTCAGGGATGTAATTTCTTATTCTTCTCTCTCCTTCTCTCCTTGCTTTACACCTAACACTTTGCCTAGTCATGCCAAATACAATGAAATGCAGAGCCGCTGGAAGCATATGATACTTGGTGTTGGTGCACCTCCGGCTAAACAGTCCAAACAGTTTCCAGCAAATGGAAAAGGTGACTTATCCTCAGAGGAATCTCATACAGCAAACTGGAATCTATTCAGACTTCCTCCTCTGTCATTTCCTCATTCCCTTACTGCCAGAGATGTCCCTGATTTTAAAGGCAAAATGTGTCTGAGGTCAATGTTTTAACATACCAGGAACATCCCTACAAATCATTCTCACAAATGTTCAGCACTTGTTTCATACTCCAAGAGAGGGTTTGTTATACAGATAGAAATGGGGTCAACCTCTGACAACATTGAGGAAACTCCAGGGTTTATTTTACCTGTCATTAAATGGCCAGGGAAAACCCATGATTCTAAATAAGGCTGTATGAACTGCAGTAGGAGAGAGAGATGCAGACAGGGGACAGTAAATGGGGTCACAGGAAGATCCACAAGCCCTAATTTCCCATCAACCGTGCTGCTGTGTTGGCTTAGAGGCTGTTGTTGGGGGTGGGGTTGAAGGGTGTGGTTTGTTGTCAGCCACACACACACACACACACACACACGCACACACACACACACACACACACACACACACACACACACACACACACACACACACACACATAGTCTTACTGGAACACAAATAACCCCTACTGTATGTCTCTGTAGAGAGAAACCAAGTGTCTCTAAATATCTGGTGAGTAGGGGCTAAATGTGTGTTGAGCATTTAAGAGATTATTATGAAAGCAAACCACAGCCAATTAAAGCAGTATCACAGGACTATAATCAATATAGATAGAGCAATACAATCTAAAGTATCTATCTATTTCCCTCATACACTTTCCACTAAACTGTAAACTGTCAATAATTGCCGATGTGACATACACAACTGTTGAAAGTACCATACTGTTGCTTATCACTGTCTTCAGTCTTATTTGCATTGCATTGTGGCTATTGTCCATTTGTCAAGTCAAGGCTGGGCAACCCTGGATGTGGAATGCAACAGGTTCTGAAGGATTATGTTTTAAAATAAAATAAATCAAATGTGAGTCCACACTATGTCAGTATTGAAAAAGCAGTGATAATCTTATTCTTAATTAAATTAATAACCAGTTGAGTTTAGCCACCAACTAAAACACGAAGGTATTCAGAGGAGCAGGACTATTTTATTAAGCATTTAATTTACACCTAATGAGTAAATGTAACCCATTCATTATTGGAAAAGTAGGTCTATCTCATTTAGGGTAAATAAATGTTAACAAGTATGTTATTACATGGAGAACAGTCATTACAGTGAGTGTCAGGGTCATCGTGTCATTTTAACATTTAATGTGAAAAATTGCAGTAAAATGGAAGAGGACAATATGTTTACTACAATGTGCAATGACAGTTCTCTAATCAAATGTACTACATCGCATAAATCACAATAACACATGTGCTAGGTGAAATTGATTATAAAACCAATTAGTTCTGCAAATGATCGTCTCAATTCAACTGGACAGACAGGAAAGGAAAGCAAATTGGACTCATCATTTGGTGTCCCTCAACAGTAGACGTCTATGCATCAGCCATTTGGTTCATGGAGATCGGGCTACATCTACAGCGCAGACAGCGCAGGGGACTGGAGCGCATTTCGCACATGATTACGTTCATACGTTGACTAATTTCAGTCATCCACTCCGCACTGAATAAACAGCACCGCCCCAATCTCCCCTTGGTTGTTTGTTTTAAGTGAAGAGCGATCCATCGCAGAGCGCCGGGCTCGATTGACACTGTCTGATGATCTGCTACTGCGGCTGGCTCAGAATAACAAGGCTGCTTGCTAATATCCGTCTATCGGGGCTTTCGCCAAAACACCGAGCGAATAGGATCCAAAAAAGCCAACAAGGCAAGCAAGAACGCCGCGCCGCCGAAGTCCGCACCACAGGATGGCTTCGGGAGACCTTTACGAGGTACTGTGAAACCATGTCTAAGCGACATACTCTGTAGTATTGACGAATACTGGAATTAGGAAGTAAGGGGAGGTCCTCGTTTATGGTGAAAAAACGAAGTCCTAAACCCTTTAACAGGCGTAACTAACCAACCCTCTCGAGAAGATGAGGCTCGTCTTTTTTCGATGTGCCTCGGCGACTTTTGTATGGGGTGAATTGTATAGAGTTGTGAGTGTTCGAGTTCGCGATAAGATCATAAAATATAAACTCCCTATCGGTCGCGCTAGTTGAAAGTCATGATAAAGTGACAAGAGCACTAAACGTACACGGCGAATTGCTCCAGACTGGTGATGGTTAGGAAGGTGCGCATGCCAGAGGATAGGCAATGTATTATTAGCCTAGCAAACATTTAGTGGAGGTGACAACAATGTAGTGGAGAAGCTTCGATGGAGTTATTGTGTTTTAACTAGATGATGCACGTGTCGTGCCAGAATGTGCGCCTCAACAATTCCGGGGTGAAAAGTTTGCTAAATGTTGGGTGATGGATGGATGGAATAGCCTAGAAGGTCTCGATGATTACGCGCACATCCCACTGGCCACCTACGTCAGTCAGTTCAACGTCTAGTTTTGATTTAGGCCTAGATTTGGTTGAGTTTTCAACTAACGTGAATTCAACGTAAAATCAATGACATTGTGCATTTTTTTTGTTGGATTTATGTTAAAAGTTGGGCAAAAAAAGATGCCCTTATGTTGATTACTTTTTGCAAATCTAGTTTTCCACGTTGATTCCAACGTCATCACATTGCTGAAATTATGTGGAAATATCGTTGATTCAACCAGTTTTGGCCCAATGGTGGTGGCATGATTTATGGTGATAGATTGACCAAGATGTTGGCAGCAATAAATAGTCTTCCATGCTTGTATTGTGCTTATTGTAGGCCTATTGTTGACAATGTAGCTGACTCCAACTCTTCTTTATTGGAGGAGTGATGTCATGCGACCATGTTTCACTTTCTTTTCACGGTGGCCTATACCAGTTGCACTACAAGGTCATAAACTAGTTGGATTGCCTGGTCATCACCAGATAGGTAAATAAGTTTGCCTTGACCTATTGTGTGGCATGTCACCATCAACTGTTGACCAGGTTGACATTAGTGCTTGTTCTCAGCGGTGAGCTATTTCCTGCGGTTTGTTGCCATAACTAAAATGTGTGCTCTCCTCTGATTTATTGGCTAGGAATTCTCTGTTACATTGTTTCACTATTGGTTTGAGAAATGGTTTGGTCAGTTAAATGTCTTCTTAAATGATCCCCGTCTGACTGTGTTTGTTAGGCTGTAGTGATTGATTGTAATTCTTATTCATTACATTTGAGTCATTTAGCAGACGCTCTTATCCAGAGGGACTTACAGGAGTGAGTGAATACATTTTCATACTGACCCCCCTTGGGAATTGAACCCACAACCCTGGTGTAGCAACCGCCATGCTCTACCAGTTGAGCCACTAGTAATAACAAGTAATTTTTAGTCATTAGGAATAACATTGTCATAAGGCCTACATTTCCTGTGTTTGCTGACATAGTTGGAAAATGTGCATGTCCTCTTTCCACCAAATACTCCTCTTCAGGTGTTTGAATCCATATTCATTTTAATTGTTGCACCGTAAACAGTTGACCTTAAAAAAAACAATGCAGTAATGAGAAATGCACTTATATGATGGGAGGTCTGTTGCTCTATATAACCTAACAAGCCCTGGTCACATTAATGGCATATTAATTGGCTACAACGTAAATGTGCAATTTCTGACGGTCAAAACTGTGGCAATCACTTACTGAAATTGACAGTTAGCACATGTTCCTTCTGGAAGTGCCTTTTTTACACATAGATCTGTGTTTTCCAGTAAGCGAGGTGAACTGGTTCAATCAACATGTGGTAATACAAGTATGAGAGGAAGACGTCACTATCAATAGTGTCCCTCTGTATGACTCATGAATTGGATTCAGGAAATGTAGGCCTGTACGTGTGTTACACATGAAGGTGTGTTTAGGCTACCTAACACACTGTAGGACTATGATACACTTAGTTTAGAAGCATTAAGAAGCTATGATGTGCTGAAGAGGAATTTGAACTGGAGTTTTTACTTTCCAATTAGGAACTGCAACATCTAGGCCTATACACCCAGTTAAATGCCATGCAAGTTGAATCGAATCTGAAACATTGAAGAGCTCAGATTTATTGATATTTCAAGATCATGTCTCAACTTAATTTCACAAAGTTTTCAGAGGAATATCTTTGAAATATGATAGGCCTATGATTGTACAATTATGCTACTTTCTTATGCACCATCACTCAAACATTAATCTATCAGTTTCTCTCAGTTTACTGCTTCTCTTTCTGCTTCTCTCTGTCCACCCCCCCCCCCCCCCCCCCACACACACACACACACACTCTCTCTCACTCGCTCTCTCTCTCGCTCTCACACACGAACACTCATTTTATGTTCTCCCTCTCCTTATCTCATATTGATTGAGATGGTCTGGTCTATTCAAGTGGCCATCTACACTAGATGCTCCAATGTCTCAGAACACCTGCAGTTCTGCTAAATCCTCTGTTGTGTGACTGAGCAGCAGTAATCCTATGGATTAGCAATAGATAGGCTATATTTAGGAGTTTGTGTTATGTTATCAAGAAATGCATGATATGATGTAGGGAAATATGAATATTCTGTTATAGAAATAAATCACAAATGTCATGAAAGTGGTCATGGAGTGAGCTAAATTAGAACCTTTTGATTAGTCAACAAGTGATATACATATTGTTCAACATGATGAGCTGTCAAGATGCAGCTGAAATAATCATCAGTTCATTATTCTCTTCATTCAAAATTCATAAAGTAATCAAGTTGTTAACCATCGACATGCAGCCTTTATCAGCACAACACACAACCACAAGTTCTCGCTCAAAACAAAAGTAGTTGCAACTGGCCATTGGGAGCGGTGGAGAGAGACTGGAGGAAACGGGTTGACCTCGCAGGGGGAAACGTGGGCCATGAGGGCAATAAACTATGCATTGCATGGGAGATACACAGCACTTAATGGGTCGCCAAATACACTGAAGCTGTCTCAGAGACAGTATACTCACAATGTGTTCTTTGAGTCTTCAAGCCCATTGCTTAATTTGAGATTTGGCTTCTTTAATGAATTTGGTGTTCACAAACAAACATAAATGTCAATTTAATTGTAGAAGGAATAAATGAACCCCTATGACACGCGATAAACTGCAGTACTCAGCCCTGGAATAACTCAATGTGTTCCTGCTATACCAAGGCTCTAGGTACTGTGAACAGGATGCTTAGGATAGGTATCTCCCCCTCCACTGATTCCCTGCCAGCTCATAGTTATGTATTGTGTGTGTTGTTCAACCCCTCTCCAACCCACTCCCCTTGTCTGTTTTACTAACCTGAGGAAGGAGAGTGTTTTCTCTCTCTGAAGTCGGCTTTGATCTGGTTAGTGTGACAGTGCGCGGGACGGTAAGCATCATAATCGTCTCTTCATGACAGCCCTGCTGCTCGCCCATCTTAGGTTGTTTAGTCATACTAATGTGCACAGCACCTCGGGTGGCAGGAGCATTCGTCACTGCTGGAGCTCAACAGCTCCACATCCACACCTAAAGCCTTTAACATTCTCCTGATAGCCTAGTTGGAATGCAGAGGGAATAGAGGAGGTGTGTGTGTATTTCTTTTTTGTTTCTCGTGTTTATGTCCACTTGTGTCACGATCGTTTAGAGATGGATTGGACCAAGGTGCAGCGTGGTAGGCGTACATTTTACTTTCATTTAAAATGACACCGAAAAAACAACAAAATACAAAAACAAACGTAAAGCTACATGCAGTGCAGAAAGCAACTACACACAAGCAAGACCCCACAACTAAAGGTGGGAAGAAGGCTGCCTAAGTATGATCCCCAATCAGAGACGATAGACAGCTGCCTCTGATTGGGAACCATCCCCCGGCCAACAAAGAAATAGAAAAACTAGAATGCCCGCCCAAATCACACCCCGACCTAACCAAATAAAGAAATAAAAAGGCTCTCTAAGGTCAGGGCGTGACAACTTGTCTGCAAATGTGCACGTAATCAGTGTTTCTTGGCTTGTGACTCCTATTGAATAGTTGGTGAACAGGCATACAGAAATAATCAATTTGGAAGTAAGAACCCAGCAGGGTGACATGTCAGGTCCGGCCACTAACAATGGCCCTTATGTCAGAGTGAGAAAGAGGATGTTACGGTCTCATCACACCAGCCCAACTGTGTGTCTGTGTATGCATGCACGGGTGTGTGTGTGTGCGCTACTGAGATTGAATGTCTGCCCCCTGCTGATTGTCCCCCTTGGGGGTGGTCATTGTCAGAAGGAGCAGACTGGCCAGGGCCAACATGGCGCTGTAAGAAGCAGCTGGCTCCAGGGAAAGAGGTGAAGACTCTCCACAGCACAAGTCTCTTTAATATATCTCCTCTCTCTGGTAATGAGCAAGCTGGACACAGACCACCATTCAGGCTCAATATGATACACTGTGTGCAGTGCATTTGGAAAGTATTCAGACCCCTTCACTATTTCCACATTTTGGTACGTTACAGCCTTATTCTAAAATGTATTAAATAAATAAAAATCCTCATCAATCGACACACAATTTCCCAGAATGACAAAGCGAAAACAGGTTTAGACATTTTTGCAAATTTATAAAAAATAAAAAAAACAATACCTTATTTACATAAGTTTTCTTTTCTTTATTTTTTATTTCACCTTTATTTAACCAGGTAGGCTAGTTGAGAACAAGTTCTCATTTACAACTGCGACCTGGCCAAGATAAAGCAAAGCAGTGTGACACAGACAACAACACAGAGTTACAAATGGAGTAAACAACAAACAAGCCAATAACACAAACAAATCAATGACACAGTAGAAAAAAGAAAGTCTATATACAGTGTGTGCAAAAGGAATGAGAAGGTAGGCAATAAATAGGCAATGGGAGCGAATAATTACAATTTAACAGATTAACACTGGAGTGATACATGAGCAGATGATGATGTGCAAGTAGAGATAATGGTGTGCAAAAGAGCAGAAATGTAAATAAATAAAAACAGTATGGGGATGAGGTAGATAGATTGGGTGGGATATTTATAGATGGTCTATGTACAGCTGCAGCGATCAGCTGATCAGATAGTTGGTGAGGGAAATAAAAGTCTCCAACTTCAGCGATTTTTGCAATTCGTTCCAGTCACTGGCAGCAGAGAACTGGAAGGAAAGGCAGCCAAATGAGGTGTTGGCTTTGGGGAGGATCAGTGAGATATACCTGAAGGAACGTGTGCTACGGGTGGGTGTTGTTATCGTGACCAGTGAACTGAGATAAGGCAGAGCTTAACCTAGCATAGACTTATAGATGACCTGGAGCCAGTGGGTCTGGTGACGAATATGTAGCGAGGGCCAGCCGACTAGAGCATACAGGTCGCAGTGGTGGGTGGTATAAGGTGATTTGGTAACAAAACGGATGGCACTGTGATAGACTGCATCCAGTTTGCTGAGTAGAGTGTTGGAAGCTTTTTTGTAGATGACATCGCTGAAGTCAAGGATCGGTAGGATAATCAGTTTTACTAGGGTAAGTTTGGCGGCGTGAGTGAAGGAGGCTTTGTTGCAAAATAGAAAGCCAATTTTAGATTTGATTTTGGATTGGAGATGTTTTAATATGAGTCTGGAAGGAGAGTTTACAGTCTAGCCAGACACCTAGGTATTTATAGTTGTCCACATATTCTAGGTCGGAACCGTCCAGGGTGGTGATGCTGGTCGGGTGGGCGGGTGCGGGCAGCGAACAGTTGAAAAGCATGCATTTGGTTTTACTTGTATTTCAGAGCAGTTGGAGGCCACGGAAGGAGTGTTGTATGGCATTGAAGCTTGTTTGGAGGTTAGTTAGCCCAGTGTCCAAGGAAGGGCCAGAAGTATACAGCATGGTGTCGTCTGTGTAGAGGTGGATCAGGGAATCGCCCTCAGCAAGAGTGACATCATTGATATATACAGAGAAAAGAGTCGGCCTGAGAATTGAACCCTGTGGTACCCCCATAGACTGCCAGAGGTCTGGACAACATGCCCTCCGATTTGACACACTGAACTCTGCAAAGTAGTTGGTGAACCAGGCGGGGCAGTCATTAGAAAAACCAAGGCTATTGAGTCTGCCGATAAGAATACGGTGATTGACAGAAGACGGCTGCACAGTACTGTCTTTTATCGATGGCGATTATGATATCGTTTAGTACCTTGAGCGTGGCTGAGGTGCACCCGCGACTTTAGATAGGCAGGGCAGGATGGATATAGGTCTGTAACAGTTTGGGTCTAGGGTGTCACCCCCTTTGAAGAGGGGGATGACCGCGGCAGCTTTCCAATCTTTAGGGATCACGGCTGATACGAAAGAGAGGTTGGACAGGATGGTAATAAGGGTTGCAACAATGGCGGCGGATAGTTTTAGAAAGAGAGTCCAGATTGTCTAGCCCAGCTGATTTGTACTGGTCCAGGTTTTGCAGCTCTTTCAGAACATCTGCTGTCTGGATTTGGGTGAAGGAGAAGCTGGGGAGGCTTGGGCGAGTAGCTGGCCGGGGTTGGAGTAGCCAGGAGGAAGGCATGGCCAGCCGTTGAGAAGTGCTTATTGAAATTTTTGATTATCATGGATTTATCAGAGGTGACCGTGTTACCTAGCCTCAGTGCAGTGGGCAGCTGGGAGGAGGTGCTCTTGTTCTCCATGGACTTTACAGTGTCCCAAAACTTTTTGGAGTTAGAGCTACAGGATGCAAATTCCTTCTTGAAAAAGCTAGCCTTTGCTTTCCTGACTGACTGCGTGTATTGGTTCCTGACTTCCTGAACAGTTGCATATCGTGGGGACTATTCGATGCTATTGCAGTCCGCCACAGGATGTTTTTGTGCTGGTCAAGGGCAGTCAGGTCTGGAGTGAACCAATGGCTATATCTGTTCTTAGTTCTGCATTTTTTTAACGGGGCATTCTTATCTAAGATGGTGAGGAAATTACTTTTAAAGAATGACCAGGCATCCTCAACTGACAGGATGAGGTCAATATCCTTCCAGGATACCCGGGCCAGGTCGATTAGAAAGGCCTGCTCGCAGAAGTGTTTTAGGGAGTGTTTGACAGTGATGAGGGGTGGTCGTTTGACCGCGGATACAGGCAATGAGGCAGTGATCACTGAGATCCTGATTTGAAAACAGAGGAGGTGTATTTGGAGGGCAAGTTGGTCAGGATAATGTCTGAGGGTGCCCATGTTTACGGATTTAGGGTTGTACCTGGTGGTTTCCTTGATGATTTGTGTGAGATTGAGGGCATCTAGCTTAGATTGTTGGTGGCCTTCCTAAGCCAGGATTCAGACAAACGTAGGGAGGAGGCTTCTGATGTTGACATAAATGAAACCAAGGCTTTTTCGCTCACAGAAGTCAACAAATGAGGGTGCCTGGGGACATGCAGGGCCTGGGTTTACCTCCACATCACCTGAGGAACAGAGGAGGAGTAGGATGAGGGTACGGCTAAAGGCTGTCAAAACTGGTCGCCTAGAGCGTTGTGGACAAAGAATAAAAGGAGCAGATTTCTGGGCGTGGTAGAATAGATTCAGGGCATAATGTGCAGACGGGTATGGTGGGGTGCGGGTACAGCGGAGGTAAGCCCAGGCACTGAGTGATGATAAGAGAGGTTGTATCTCTGGATAAGCTGGTTATAATGGGTGAGGTCACCGCATGTATGGGAGGTGGGACAAAGGAGGTATCAGAGGTATAATGAGTAGAACTAGGGGCTCCGCAGTAAACTAAAACAATGATAACTAACCTGAACAACAGTATATAAGGCATATTGACATATGAGACATACAGCGAGGCATAAAGTAATCAGAGGTGTTGATTTGGAGAGCTAACTAAGACCACAATGGGTGAGACAATCAGCTAAAAACAACAACAGGTAAAATGGCGACGACTGGGCAGAGAGGGTTGGTTAACTACACACAGGGCCTGAGTTCGAGGCTGGGGCCGACAGACAAAATGTTTGTTTATTTATTTGTATAAAAAAAACACACAAAAAACAGAATGGAGTACCGTGATTAATGGACAGTCCAGCGGCTATCAGCTATGTTGCCAAGGGATCATGGGGTCCAGGGGGCAGCAATAGAAGGAACAGGGGAGCCACGGAGTAGTCGCTATCACGCGGGTGACGCAGCGTTTAAAGCGTCTGCTCCGACTGAGTCCACTTGAAGGCACAGCGGATGGAGTATTCGTCGGCAGACCTGTTGTGGTGGTGCGGCTGGCCGCCGTGTCGACTAAGTAGGCCGGGAGGTGGGCCTCAGGGATAGCGTCGATACTGGGTAACTCGGTTGGTGCTAGCTAGCTGTGAAGATCAGGAGAATGGTCCAGGGATTACGGCAGGAATCTGGCGTTGTAGTGGAGAGACAGTCCGTTACTGGTAGGCTCGCGAGTATTATCCAAGCTAAAAAAAGGGCTGGTACCTGTGCAGAAGGTAAAGGCCACTAGCAGTGGCTAAATAGCTTGTAGCTAATTAGCTGGTTAGCTTCTGATGGCTAGGTGGTTCTTGCTATAAGGTTTAAATATGAAAAATAATGGCGGTTCCGTATCACATTGGGTGAGGCAGGTTACCAGAAGGTATAATTGAACTAAAATGGAGAAGAGATTGAAAATAAAATTGAAATATATACAGAAAAAGACGAAAAAATACAAAAGTACACGAGAGGAAGAACAAAACACGTCTGCACTGCTACGCCATCTTGGAGAATGAGTATAAGTATTCAGACTCTTTGTTATGAGACTAAAAATTGAGCTCAGGTGCATCCTGTTTCCATTGATCATCCTTCAGATGTTTCGACAACTTGATTGGAGTCCACCTGTGGTAAATTAAATTGATTGGACATGATTTGGAAAGGCACACATCTGTCTATATAAGGTCCTACAGTTGACAGTGCATGGCAGAGCAAAAATAACAAGCCATGAGGTCGAAGAAATTGTCCGTACAACTCTGAGACAGAATTGTGTCGAGCCACAGATCTGGGAAAGGGTACTAAAAAAAATTCTGCGGCATTGAAGGTACTCAAGAACACAGTTGCCTCCATCATTCTTAAATGGAAAAAGTTTGGAACCACCAAGACTATTTCTAGAGCTGGCTGCCTGGACAAACTGAGCAATTGGGGGAGAAGGGCCTTGGTCAGGGAGGTGACCAAGAACACGATGGCCACTCTGACAAAGCTCATCTGTGGAGATGGTTGTCCTTCTGGAAGGTTCTCCCATCTGTGCAGCACTCCACCAATTAGGCATTTATGGTATATTGGCCAGGCAGAAGACGCTCCTCAATAACACATAACAGTCCACTTGGAGTTTGCCAAATGGCACCTAAATGACTCTCCGACGTTGAGAAACAAGATTCTCTGGTCTGATGAAACCAAGATTGAATTCTTTGGCCTGAATGCCAAGTGTCACATCTGGAGGAAACCAGGCACAGCTCATCACCTGGCCAATACCATCCCTACGGTGAAGCATGGTGATGGCAGCATCATGCTGTGGGGATGTTTTTCAGCGGCAGGGACTGGGAGACTAGTCAGGACCGAGGGAAAGATCCTTGATGAAAACCTGCTCCAGAGCACTCAGGACCTCCGACTGGGGTGAAGGTTCACCTTCCAACAGGACAACGACCCAAAGCACACAGCCAAGACAATGTAGGAGTGGTTTCGGGACAAGTCTCTGAATGTCCTTGAGTGGCCCAGCCTGCGCCCGGACTTGAACCTGATTGAATATCTCTGGAGATACCTGAAAATAGCTCTGCAGAGCTTGAAATTATCTGCAGAGAAGAATGGGAGAAACTCCCCAAATACAGGTGTGCCAAGGCTGTAGCATCATACCCAAGAATCAAGGCTGTAATCGCTGCCATAGGTGCTTCAACAAAGTACTGAGTAAAGAGTCTGAATGCTTATGTAAATGTCATATTTCAGTTTTTTTATTGTAAATTTGCCAACATTTCAAAAAACTGTTTTTGCTTTGTCATTATGGGGTATGGTGTGTAGATGGGGGGTATAATCCATTTTAAAGTGCTGTAATGTAACAAATTGTGGAAAAAGTGGGGTCTGAATACTTTCTGAATGCAGTGTAACTGTTATACACAGGCCAGCATAGTATCAATGTGGAGCGGCTCTATTTCTGTACCTGTTTCTCATCCCATCACTGTCTGGTAATGGGCAGATGGCCATTTGGGCTCAGTGTCTTCCTATGTGTTAATTGTCTTGCTGGGAGGCAGACGACCATTCCGGCTTTCTGTGTGTGTGTGTGTGTGTGTGTGTGTTACACAGAGGTGTATGTCGTGTGGAGCTCTGCGCTGCTCGCTCTCTCCTGTGGGTGCAAATCACAACTTTTTGTTACTCCTTTTTTTTTAAGGCATTTCATTAAACTCTCCTCTGTACACCTACACTGCCCCTCCCACCTTCGATGTCATGTGGGTGGGAGGATGTTTTCTAAAGGAAAGGAGAGAAGCATTTGAACTGGAGGCAGGCCGCTACATAACTAGTGGGGAGGATAAAGTATAGTAGCCAGACTGATGTCTGCATGCTCCTTAGTGTGGGAGTCTGCTTGTCTTCCCACAGCATGTCATCCGCAGCATTGTGTATGAGACAACTAAACACCAAGGAAAGGCTGGGGCTAAATGTCAGGGCACTTCCATCTGGTACAAGGTCAACTGCTGAAGAAAAACAACTCTTGGCCAGATGTGAGGTTGTGTGATGAATGGAGGACTGGATCAAGAAATGGATTGCAGTATAAAACAGACTCTGTTCTCTATAAAACCGCCCCCTTTCCAATACTAATTTGGTTTCTATCTTTGTTGTACTGTCAGAGAACAACCTAGGTCAACAGTTCAAGTTAGTAGTTGACAATCAGTGTACTGTATATTAATTTGCACACTAAGAGCCCATCACAGATTATTGAAAGAGGACATCATAGATATCGAGTTGTCTAATAACACACTTGAATTCTACAGTGTGTGTCTTCCTAAATGTAATAGTAAAGATTGCTTTTCTGCAGCATGTAATGATGGTTATTGGAATAAAGCATTAATGGCTACAGAGAACCTCAGTGAGGTCCCTGAAGCATCAAGGTCTGCTGCTAGTTTCTCCAGTGCCATTGTCAACTGCCTCCATGAGAACAGGAGATCTAGAGGGAAGGTCCCTCCTGAGATGATGTGGTGGAGGGCGTGAGAGAGCTGCTCCCAACCAATTAGGCTTGTTTCTGTCTGCTTGGTCTCTGGGGGTGGACATGCAACAGGCAAACAGGAGAACACCTGTACCACACGCACATCTATACACACATGAACATACTCCGAAAACAGAATGTTATACAGAATAATATCGACCACTGAAAGGGTCATGACCCATGATCCAGAGAACATAACCTTTATTATGCATCCGGGTGTCTGTGTGTAGAATGGAGAAAGCTCCCCCTTGACTATTTGTATTCTGTGGTCATTCATAATGGCTCTGTCAAATGTCATGCTCAACGTGTGTGTGTATGTGTGTGTGTGTGTGTGTGTGTGTGTGTGACCATGAATATCCACAGTCATGTTTAAGGGTTCTCCATGATAACAGCTTACATGTCAGCCTATGGGTTCTTATCTCCTTCCCACAGTGGGTCCTAATCTCCTTCCCACAGTGGGTCCTACTGTATCTGCCACCAGCAGCACGTTACAAATGTACTTTTAGGAATCAACTATCCCGGAGGCTGAGAGACATACACTACATGACCAAAAGTATGTGGACACCTTGTTGGACATCTCATTCCAGAATCATGGGCATTAACATGGAGTTGGTCCCTCCTTTGCTGCTATATCAGCCTCCACTCTTCTGGGACGGATTTCCACTAGATGTTGGAACATTGCTGCAGGGACTTGCTTCCATTCAGCCACAAGCATTAGTGAGGCCGGGCACAGATGTTGGGCGATTAGGCCTGGCTTACAGTCGGTGTTACAATTCATCCAAAAGGTGTTCAATGGGGTTGAGGCCAGGGCTCTGTGCAGGCCAGTCAAGTTCTTCCACACTGATCTCGAGAAATAATTTCTGTATGGACCTCGCTATGTACACGTGGGCATTGTCATGCTGAAACAGGAAAGGGCCTTCCCCAAATTGTTGCCACAAAGTTGGAGGCAAAGAATTGTCTAGAATTTCATTGTATGCTGTAGCGTTAAGATTTCCCTTCACTGGAACTAAGGGGCCTAGCCCGAACCATGAAAAACAGCCCTAGTCCCCATTATTCCTCCTCCACCAAACTTTATAGTTGCCACTATGCATTGGGGCAGGTAGCGTTCTCCTGGCATCAGCCAAACCCAGATTCGTCCATCAAACTGCCAGATGGTGAAGTGTGATTTTTATCACTCCAGAGAACGTGTTTCCACTGCCCCAGAGACCAATAGCGGCAATCTTTACACTACTCCAGCCGACACTTGGCATTGCGCATGGTGATCTTAGGCTTGTGTGCGGCTGCTCGGCCATGGAAACCCATTTCATGAAGCTCCTGACGAACAGTTATTGTGCTGACGTTGGTTCCAGAGGCAGTTTGGAACTCTGTAGTGAGTGTTGCAACTGAGGACAGACAATTTTTGCGAGATGTGCGCTCCTGCACTCGCCAGTCCTGCTCTGTGAGCTTGTGTTGCCTACCACTTCACGGCTGAGCCGTTGTTGCTCTTAAACATTTTCCCTTCACAATAACAGCACTTACAGTTGCCCGGGGCAGCTCTAGCAGGGCAGAAATCTGACAAACTGACTTGTTGGGAAAGGTGGCATACTATGACGGTGCCACATTGAAAGTCACTGAGCTCTTCAGCAAGGCCTTTCTTCTTCCAATGTTTGTCTATGCAGATTGCATGGCTGTGTGCTAGATTTTATACACCTGTCAACAACCGGTGTGGCTGAAATAGCCAAATCCACTAATTTGAAGAGGTGTCCGCACACATTTGCAGAAGTCTAAGAACTTCATAAAGTTATCTGTGCTAGAATATTCTGAGATGTTAAGTTTTACTCTATTTTTGAATGGATATGGGATATGCTGCCCTGACGTTCCCAGCTCTCTGGAGTTGGTACTATTGGCCGGCTTGAGTAGTGTTAATATAGAGTTTAGGAAGAAGTGCTTTGTGCTTCTGTCTGTAGCTTATACTGTAAGTGTCTATATGGCAAAATCAAATTATTTGGTCATCTTTGAAACAGATTCTTCCACTTCAGAGATCCTTCAGTTTAGTCAGGGGTGTGTGTCTGTCAGTCTGTATTTATGTGTGTACTATTCCACTGACATCTACTCTTTATCAGTACATTTGTGTTCCTCTGCCAGTCCTTCTGTGTTGGAGCCAGGATGGAATTGCTTCTATTGTTGTTCTTTCTGTTTGTGTGTGTGTGTGTGTGCGTGCTGTTCTTATTGAGTCTGTCTGTGTCAGTCTACACTTTAAGGTGTGGGATTTGTATTATTTGTGTATTCCAGATATAGTCCCTGAACATTGAATGCTACCTCATTGGTAATGGACTTGTTCAGTGCTGCCAAACATTGTCTCCATCATTACCAGCTCTCCTGAGTCTAATTAATAGTGCTTTTGACAATATGTCAAAAACACCCTGCCTGTCTGTTACACAATGGACAAACGAGACTGTAGTGGAGGCACTATAATCACCAATTTAATTTCATGTTTCTAAAACAATGAAATTGCTCAAGTGAATGAGAAAGTGGCCATTGCTTTCAGACAGCAGTTTGGAGTCACGCTTCTCACTTGTTTGTAGGCACGACATGGCTTTCACCTCTCTACGTGATTATTAAAGAGTTTGACAACCCTGTTTGTAAGCTTTCAAATGATATCAAACCCAGCTGTGTATCTTTTTTCAGTGATGAAAACATGGATGTCTCATGGTAGGGTGGGTATGCAAAAGGGGTCAACTTTGAGCACTGAATGTTTTGGCAATTATGTCAAGCAAGTCATTTTCTGACCACTTCTACCATGGGCAAACATGCATGGAATGTTTCATGCAAATCAAGTGGGGCAGTCAGAAGTGATTGAAATCATATAGAACTACCCTTATGCCAAAATACTCAGTCTGTCAGCTCCACATTTTACATGATTGAAGTTAGTGGTACATTTCAAGTTTTCTGACTTGCTGATCAATCCTCTCTCATCATCCACAGAACAGATATCTGGTTCATCTGTAATGGTGTGATCACAGTGCTGCTCCCATTGTTCCTCTCCTACATCTCCCATAACCGCTCTCTCTAACGCATGATGAGAGCTTGCCTATCAGCGCAGCAATTCCAGAACAGAATCACTGATAGACTGGTTATGCTAACATTAAAGAGGATAGATTCAAAGTGGAGCTCTAACCTGGCCAGACTTTATTTACATCCCTATTACACATACTTACTAGAGAATGTCATGGTGACAGGTGGTACTTTTTGAATCTGATTTGAAATCATTACAAATGGTGTCATGTGCAAATTTATGAATGAATCGCCAAGAAACTGATAGGTATTTGTTAGGTAAGGATAATGTCATTGAATTGTGATCATTTCATTTCAATGATCATGTCAATCTTTCTTGATTTTCTCCCTCTAGGTGGAGCGGATCATGGACAAGCGACGCAACAAGAAGGGCAAGTGGGAGTACCTGATCCGGTGGAAGGGTTACGGCAGCAAGGAGGACACCTGGGAGCCCGAGCACCACCTGCTGCACTGTGAGGAGTTCATCAACGGCCTGCATCTGCACACCCAATACAAACAACCCAAACCCCCCAAGCTGCCCGCAGGGACGGCAGGGGGACCATGGAGGCCGGGAGGGCCCCCAGGGGGGGTTGGACCACACCTCCTATCCGCCCGTCCTCCTGCCCCAGACACCCCGAGAGCACGAGCAGAGGCACGTAAGAAGAAAAGGACTAGTGTTAGTCCAGGGGCCGGGGTTAATCCTGGGGCAGGAGTAAGGGAGGGCATGGGTTTGGGGGTTGGTACTGGAGCTTCTCAGAAGCAGAAGAAGGTGAGCGGAGGAGGAGGAGGAGGAGGAGGGAAGCATGTCTCTCCACACAGGATGACCAAAGCTATTCCGTACAAGGCTCCTCCGGGGGGACTGCAGTTTGTGCCCCCGGTAAGGGCCCCTCATAACGGCCTACAGAACGGAGAGATGGACCATGTCCTGTACAGGTCAGCAGCCAGGACACACAGACTGACCCATGACACGGAGAGGGTGATGGGGGGCGTGGAGACCCCCGGGACACCACTGGTCAATGAACTAGGTAAGTGACGCACTCTGGATGGTGTGTGTATATATATATATACTATATATACAACTACAACTATATATATATATATACACAGACCAGACCAGACCAGACCAGACCCGCGAGTTTGTCCTGGCCAGGTGACCTGGCTAGAAAACGTTCAGGCCCCTAGCTATTGATTGAATGAACATGTGCAGTAAACTGTAAGATTGATAGATGGAGGGATAGACAGAACATTTACATCACAGCTTGAGGTGACGCTGGTTTGTTCAGTCAGCTTGCTATCTTGCCAATATGCCAGCCAACGTTAGCTTACATAGTATCCCAGTGGAAATGACATTGTTATATTGTTGTTGTCATTTTCGTTTTCACTCAATTCCAATTCAACGTAGTTTTGTTCTCTATTGAATTACAGTGATTCCAGCGGGATGGGAATATTCATTTGAAATAGAAACACGCTGTATCCTGGACAGTTAGCTACATGCCATAGTGGATTTGGTAAACCAGGTTGTGTCTCTGCATTGGACCAGATGTAGATGAGACAGCCAGAGGATGCCTCCGTAACCTATAGTTGAATGCATGCTCTGGGGTCCTTATGGTTCAGTATTGTACTACTGACAGTGGTGATAAGGACAGTGAATTTCACTCCCGGGTCACAGTCCAAGACTAGTCTCATTGAGTTAATGATTATATTTATAAAGTCCTTTCCACCTCTGCCAGGGTCAAATCACAATGTGTGGGGGCTGTTTGTCATCACATTGATAGTTTGATTCTTCTACATTTGTCTCGGTAGACTGGGTGTTTGTCAGTGGTAGTATTTTTCACTCTTATTATGATTTTGTTTTAGTCCAATCTCATACCCAAGCAAATCAGTGCCATGTGGCACATTTAACACATTGCAGCATACTGATGATATACTGAAGGCACTTAATGGCCACATTACCACAATGTGTGACACTTTATAACTTGAAACACAGTACTATTGTACACCTCATATTTATGTTAGGTGTGAATCATGTTCTGTAAAGCATTTTATTGATGCTGTTAGTTGTCTATTATCACTCAGGATAAGCTGGAGCCCTCGGCCACGGTAGAGCTGTGAAGAAGTTGAATAATGTTCGCTTATCTGACTAGAACAAGACATGGAAAGTCACTGCATTTATTTGCGCCAAACTACGAAGAAAAGCCAAAAGCAGGTATGCTTGTATTACCCTTGTAAAAAGCATAAACAATCTGTGCTTTTCCACAGACACCCTTTGTGTGTTTCCACAGACAATTATTGTTTTCCTATCCAGAATCAGTAGACCCCAGCTGAAAGGCACAGCAATGGGCTCATCAATGTGACCCGTTTCAGGAAGCTAGGCTTATGTCGTACGTCACTACTTCACAGGAGAGGCATTTGAACGTAATCGTTTTATTTTTATAAAAATGTGTTTTTGGGCAGAAATGCCTTCTGGAATATGTGAACGTTCATCTGTCTTAATAACAAACTTGTATGCCATGTGTAAATAGAAATACAATTGTTAAATTACGAGCCTAGTTGGTTTAGCCCCGGAAAAAGACAAGAACCTTCCTGCTAGCCATGATTGGCTGAGATAATTGTTGGGCTGGACTTGCCGAGAGATGAGTTTGGATTGGTCTGCCTTGTAGCATGCTTCTGTCAATAACAGAAGCCTTCCTACCGCATATTTTTTTTAAAAGATTTACCGTTAGCCATGGAGAACTGCAAAAGTGTTGCTACTGCTCGAAACAACATTGCTTCCCTGAATTTAGCAGGTGCTATTGACAAAGTGGGAAAAAGTTGTGGACTACTTTCTGTACACGGTCCGTGTGAACTGGAGTGACTTGACACAACGCAGGCCAAACAAGTTGTACAAGCAAACTGTACCATTTACACCTTTTGTATCCTGTGCATGTGACAAACAAACTTTGATTTTGTTTGGTATAGTGTGTGTTTACCAGAGACGGTAATGTGAACAACAACGTTACCTGCACCAAAGGCAGATTAGTATATAGGTAAAGGACTACATAGTGTATTGTTACCTGGAGTTTTTCCTTATTGTAAGCTACTACATTCACCACTTTTAGTCTTGAAATCTTTGGTTATTTACTACCCCTCCTTACTCACTCTGTTTAGCACATGGCCTCGCATGTGAATCCCTAAAGAGATGGGTGGGGCTAAAGCTTAAGAGGGTGTGAACGATGATGAAGATGTGTAGACAAAGAAGAGCTCTGCAGTAGGTGTACCAAAACTTTCAAGGGCCATTTCCTCAAAAGTGGGGTTACAAGTTTATCAACTTTCAAAGCAGAATTACTTTTTCATTGTTCCTCAACTGTAGTGTATGACATACCATTTTGTAGCTCTGAATCACTACTTTTGTCCAATGTAAAAAAAACACCATTTCTAATTTTGCAACATAAGACCGAATCGAGGTGGTCTGTCACAAATGAGCTACAGTCCCTTATGCTTTGCATTATCGTCTCTACCTCTGTCTATCATGAAAGCAGGACAGGGTTGAGGTTTTTATGTCATCCATCTATATACATCCACTATACGGATTCATTAGTGTCACTTTGCCTTCATAGAAACATTTGCCTCAATATGGTCCCATCGCAACAAATGTAATAGTTTATTGGTTGGGTGATAACATTGACCTACGATGTCTAATGTCACGAGATGACAGAGGAGAAATGTCTGTCACACTTACAGCCTTGGATTCGAACATCTGGCTGGGGTCTGGGGACTCTTGACAGGCCTACCTACCCCTGAGGGATCAAACCAAGGTTTGGACATGGTTTTCAAGCATTTACGATCTAGCTCTTTTTCCCATGTTCAAATCAGGTCATAGAATACTTGTTCTGAAACATTTGTTGTGATAAAATATATTTGTAGAAACAGAATAAATGATCATTGTAGTTGGTAATGTCTCAATGGGTCAAGTTAGGTTTTCCTTGGTCAGTAACTGAGTGTTGGTCCCTGTTTGGTCTTCTGTGCTCAGCAGTGCTCAGTAACTGTTCTGTGTTGACCTGTAAACAAAATGAATCACTTTGTTTCTCTCTGAGGATCCTAGTCTTGCATTTAAATGTTGTCACAGCCATAGTTTACCCCAGACTGGGGAATTGGTGTGAATCCATTCTCTCTGCTCATTTGCAGTCATGCTTCTTTCATTGTCTTAGAAACGAATAGAATCAAGATGGGGTCTGATTCAATAGTTATGATACGTTGACAGGAGCAGCATGCAAAATGAGGATGATGTTTCCTGATGATAAAAATTGATATAGCCTTCTCACTCTTTCAAGGGAGTATTTTAAGAAAGTGTGAATAGACAACTATTGACATGCAAACAGAGCAATGTAGTTGACCAAGTTTTTTTTTCTTCGATATCAGTAATGCACATACCATCTCTACAGAAGTTAAAATATGATTTACATGTCTATTGTGTCACTAGCTGAGCTATCACTTGCAGTACTACTGTGGGCACAACAAATGTATCTGAATAAGTCTTCCAGTGAAGAGGCTCAAGTACACCCCTTGAGATGCACCAGGTCGTTTTCCAGGAAAGTCTCTCTAAAGTAGGGTACACTGCTCTGACTCCTGATGGATCCTCAGCCCATCACGCACTCTGCTCCATCACGCACTCTGCTCCATCACGCACTCTGCTCCATCACGCACTCTGCTCCATCACGCACTCTGCTCCATCACGCACTCTGCTCCATCACGCATTCTGCTCCATCACGCACTCTGCTCCATCACGCACTCTGCCCCATCACGCACTCTGCTCCATATGTTCCAACAGGCTCCACACTCTCCAACGGTGAGGTGAATCTGCACAGCTCTGTGAAAAGGAAGCTTGGAGAGGACAAAGGCTACGTGTTCCACAAGCGACTGAGGTACAACGTGCGGCAGAATGAGACCAACTGTCGATTCCGTGACATTGTCGTCAGGAAGGAGGAGGGCTTCACGCACGTGCTGCTCTCCAGCCAGACGTCTGACAACAACGCACTAACACCAGAGGTAGGGGATACGTTACACACACACTCATGAATGCATGCACACACACAACAACAATGCAATGACACCATAGGTAAAAGCTTTGACATAGAAATTGGACTCAAGCTGTGCATGACCTTTTTGAATAATTCAGTACCTAGTGTTTTTTCCCATGTATGTACTGGAGCACTACATAATGTACATGTCACTATGCATTGCCTCACATTTTAAATGAGTAACAATGTGACTCGACTGAATTACGGCCCATCGCAGACTATTGTTTGATGGGATTTCTATGGATATCTCAATAGGAAGATTATGACCGAGAAATTAATACCTCTCTGATAGTGTTACATTTTGATGCCAAAAACCTTTTATTGTCTTGACATAACTCAGCATAGAAGTGTTTTTTCCTATTTTTCTTATGCACTGAAAATGGGAATGGATTGTCTTTGTGTAAAATATGACTATTGTCAAAGTATGCCTTCACAGTGGTTCTCAGCAGTACTTTCTTCACTTCAAACAACTGTACTGAGCGATTTGCAAGCCTGTCCATTACGTCGCATTAGCGACGGTGAATTGTTTTTGGGAGTCTCGATACGGGAGAAAACCCACTGCCTCTCAAATGACACTGGTGCCCAGTTATCAGCGGGTCCTTAACTGATCATTACCACTGCTGAAAAGCTGGTATTAATTGGCCAATTAGTTCCTCTGCTGCTCTGACTGTCCACGGTACTGGAGGCTTTGTCCTGGCTAACTCACAACATGGCTGTAACAACTAGGGCCAATGTTTGTTCAATTTACTTTTTTGCACCCTCAAAAGAGCTTATCTCATTGGCGACTGTTACTGTAGAAAACTGCCATGAGCTACCGGAGCAGCTCTAGTGATATGCAAGATTCCCTTGCACAAAATCCTTCTGCTTAAGTGTGGAATAAGTCTTACTCATCCACTCTCAAGTGCTGTTTTTCCATACTGCTCTTCTATGATATATTCCATAGATTTCCGAGGTGAGTGGTCCCCCTTTAGAAAATCTTCTCTTGGGAGATGTGTATCTGTCTATGTGTGTGTTTGACTGACAGCTGATTGCTTATTTCCCCAGGCATCAAGCTTTTAATGGGGTGGCAGGTAGCCTAGTGGTTGGAGCGTTGTACTAGTAACCAATAGGTTGCAAGATCAAATCCCTGAGCTGACAAGGTTCAAAATCTGTCGTTCTGTTCCTAGGCCGTCATTGAAAATAAGAATTTGTTCTTAACTGACTTGCCTAGTTAAATAAGATAATAAACAGTTGTATGAGTCTATGACACTTCCCCGTGCATCCCAGTAGGCCATAACATAATGTTTGTATAAATCAAATGTTATTGTTGGACACATGCAGATGTTATTGCGAGCAGATGTTACTTAGCGACAGCGTCTTCTCCATGTTAATGTGCTCGCTCCCTCAATCCCTCTCTTACCCTCTTTTCACCTCTGGACACTTTCTTTCCTTTTATCAAGCCTGTAGATGATCATTACTCTGTATATGGAAATGCATATTTAACTGGCTCTGGAGTGTGCTTGATGTAATCTTATACAAGGTCATATGCAACCCAGTATTTTTCATGGAACATTTGCCCTCTGCCGTATGTTCCTCCAGTTGTGCCAGATAAATTAGGGATCATTGGGGGTGAAAACCTTCAGTCTGGGGAATCACTCATGCTTTGTCTTTGTTTCTTCATACTATGTCTATTTCTGATTAGCTACCCAGGAAAGGGCAAATAATAGCCCATATTAATATATTTAGCCTGAGAAATAAGGTTTATGAAATCAATAAATTGCTAAAATCAGTTAACATTCAAACAGTGCCTTCAGAAAGTAAACACACCCCTTGATATTTTCCACATTTTGTTGTTACAGCCTGAATTTAAAATGGATTATATTGATATTTTCCACATTTTGTTGTTCCAGCCTGAATTTAAAATGGATTATATTGATATTTTCCACATTTTGTTGTTCCAGCCTGAATTTAAAATGGATTATATTGATATTTTCCACATTTTGTTGTTACAGCCTGAATTTAAAATGGATTATATTGATATTTTCCACATTTTGTTGTTACAGTCTGAATTTAAAATGGATTATATTGATATTTTCCACATTTTGTTGTTACAGCCTGAATTTAAAATGGATTATATTGATATTTTCCACATTTTGTTGTTACAGCCTGAATTTAAAATGGATTATATTGCTATTTTCCACATTTTGTTGTTACAGCCTGAATTTAAAATGGATTATATTGAGATTTTTTTGGTCACTGGCCTACACACAATATCCCATAATGTCAATTTGGAATTATGTTGAATAAGTCTGGCTGCACATCTGATTTGGCAAACTTACTGTACATTGAGAAATTACAGTGCCTTGCGAAAGTATTCGGCCCCCTTGAACTTTGCGACCTTTTGACACATTTCAGGCTTCAAACATAAAGATATAAAACTGTATTTTTTTGTGAAGAATCAACAACAAGTGGGACACAATCATGAAGTGGAACAACATTTATTGGATATTTCAAACTTTTGTAACAAATCAAAAACTGAAAAATTGGGCGTGCAAAATTATTCAGCCCCTCTACTTTCAGTGCAGCAAACTCTCTCCAGAAGTTCAGTGAGGATCTCTGAATGATCCAATGTTGACCTAAATGACTAATGATGATAAATACAATCCACCTGTGTGTAATCAAGTCTCCGTATAAATGCACCTGCACTGTGATAGTCTCAGAGGTCCGTTAAAAGCGCAGAGAGCATCATGAAGAACAAGGAACACACCAGGCAGGTCCGAGATACTGTTGTGAAGAAGTTTAAAGCCGGATTTGGATACAAAAAGATTTCCCAAGCTTTAAACATCCAAAGGAGCACTGTGCAAGCGATAATATTGAAATGGAAGGAGTATCAGACCACTGCAAATCTACCAAGACCTGGCCGTCCCTCTAAACTTTCAGCTCATACAAGAAGAAGACTGATCAGGGATGCAGCCAAGAGGCCCATGATCACTCTGGATGAACTGCAGAGATCTACAGCTGAGGTGGGAGACTCTGTCCATAGGACAACAATCAGTCGTTTATTGCACAAATCTGGCCTTTATGGAAGAGTGGCAAGAAGAAAGCCATTTCTTAAAGATATCCATAAAAAGTGTTGTTTTAAAGTTTGCCACAAGCCACCTGGGAGATACACCAAACATGTGGAAGAAGGTGCTCTGGTCAGATGAAACCAAAATTGAACTTTTTGGCAACAATGCAAAACGTTATGTTTGCCGTAAAAGCAACACAGCTGAACACACCATCCCCACTGTCAAACATGGTGGTGGCAGCATCATGGTTTGGGCCTGCTTTTCTTCAGCAGGGACAGGGAAGATGGTTAAAATTGATGGGAAGATGGATGGAGCCAAATACAGGACCATTCTGGAAGAAAACCTGATGGAGTCTGCAAAAGACCTGAGACTGGGACGGAGATTTGTCTTCCAACAAGACAATGATCCAAAACATGAAGCAAAATCTACAATGGAATGGTTCAAAAATAAACATATCCAGGTGTTAGAATGGCCAAGTCAAAGTCCAGACCTGAATCCAATCAAGAATCTGTGGAAAGAACTGCTGTTCACAAATGCTCTCCATCCAACCTCACTGAGCTAGAGCTGTTTTGCAAGGAGGAATGGGGAAAAATGTCAGTCTCACGATGTGCAAAACTTATAGAGACATACCCCAAGCGACTTATATCTTTATGTTTGAAGCCTGAAATGTGTCAAAAGGTCGCAAAGTTCAAGGGGGCCGAATACTTTCGCAAGGCACTGTATGTTACTAAACTGAACACAAATAAGAATAAATTGTATTATGAAACCAAGATAAATGACAAAGTATGATGGATACAAGTTTTGAATACTTTAAATGAAATTATGGGCAGAAAGACTAATTAAACTCAATCTTTCATTGAATCAAATGCCTCGTTTGTCACAAAACCTTTTGATGTTGTCAATTACTTTAAGGTAGACGGAAGCCACTCCTCAGTAAAAGGCACGACAGCCTGCTTGGAGTTTGCCAAGAGGCACCAAAATGACTCTGACCATGAGAAACAAAATTCTCTGGTCTGATTTTTACCAAGATTTAACTCTTTAAATCATCACATCGGTAGGAAACCTGGCACCATCCCTACGGGGAAGCATGAGTGGCAGCATCATGCTGTGGGGATGTTTTTCCGTGGCAGGGACTGGAAGACTAGTCAGGATCGAGGGAAAGATGAACAGAGCAAAGACCAGAGAGATCCTTGATGGAAACCTGCTCCAGAGCACTTAGGACCTCCGACTCGGGCAAAGGTCCACCTTCCAACAGGACAACGATCCTGAGAACACAGCCAAGACAACATAGGAGTTGCTTTGGGGCAAGTCTCTGAATGTCCTTGAGTGGCCCAGCCAAAGCCCAGGCTTGAACCCGATCGAACATCTCTGGAGAGATCTGAAAATAGCTGTGCAGCGATGCTACGCATCCTACCTGACAGAGCTTTAAAGGAGCTGCATACTAGAATGAGAGAAACTCCCCAAATATGCACTACCATTCAGAAGTTTGGGGTCACTTAGAAATGTCCTTATTTTTTAAAGAGTAGCACATTTTTTTGTCCATTGAAATAACATTAAATTGATCAGAAATACAGTGTAGATGTTGTTAAGGTTGTAAATGACTATTGTAGCTGGAAACGGCAGATTTGTATTTATTTTATGGAATATCTACATAGGTGTACAGAAGCCCATTATCAGCAACCATCACTCCTGTGTTCCAATGGCATGTTGTGTTAGCTAACCCAAGTTGATCATTAGAAAACTCTTTTGCAATCACGTTAGCACAGCTGAAAAATGTTGTCCTGATTTTAAAGAAGCAATAAAACTGGCCTTCTTTAGACTAGTTGAGTATATGGAGCATCAGCATTTGTGGGTTCGATTACAGGCTCAAAATAGTCAGAAACAAATAACTTTCTTCTGAAATTCGTCAGTCTATTCTTGTTCTTAGAAATGAAAGCTATTCCCTCTGAGAAATTGTCAAGAAACTGAAGATATCGTACAACACTGTGTACTACTCTCTTCACAAAACAGCGCAAACTGTCTCCAACCAGAATATAAAGAGGAGTGGGAGGCCCCGGTGCACAACTGAGCAAGAGGACAAGTACATTAGTGTCTAGTTTGAGAAACAGATGCCTCACAAGTCCTCAACTGGCAGCTGCATTAAATAGTACCTGCAAAACACCAGTCGCAACATAAACAATGAGGAGGCGACTACGGGATGCTGGCCTTCTAGGCAGAGTTGCAAAGAAAAACCCATATCTCAGACTGGCCAATAAAGAGAAAAGATTCAGATGGGCAAAAAGAACACAGACACTGGACAGAGGAATTCTGCCTAGAAGGCCAGCATAGCGGAGTCGCCTCCGCACTGTTGATGTTGAGACTGGTGTTTTGCGGGTACTATTTAATGAAGCTGCCAGTGTTGGCGGCTATTTTGTAAATGACATCGCTGAAGTCAAGGATCGGTAGGATAGTCAGTTTTACGAGGCTATGTTTAGCAGCATAAGTGAAGGAGGCTTTGTTGCGAAATAGGAAGCCGATTCTCGATTTAATTTTGGATTGAATTTTGGATTGAAGATGCTTAATGTGAGTCTGGAAGGAGACACCTAGATATTTGTAGTTGTCCACATATTCTAAGTCAGAACCGACCAGAGTAGTGATGCTGGGCGGGCGGGTGCAGGCAGAAATCGGTTGAAGAGCATGCATTTATTTTTACTTGCATTTAAGAGTAGTTGGAGGCCACGGAAGGAGTGTTGCATGGCATTGAAACTCGTCTGGAGGTTTGTTAACACAGTGTCCAAAGAAGGGCCAGAAGTATACAGAATGGTGTCGTCTGCGTAGAGGTGGATCAGAGAATCGCCAGCAGCAAGAGCGATATCATTGATATATACAGAGAAAAGAGACTGCCAGAGGTCTGAACAACAGGCCCTCTGATTTGACACACTGAACTCTGTCTCGCCTGGTTCACCAACTACTTCTCAGATAATCAGGCTGTTGAGTCTGCCGATAAGAATGCGGTGATTGACAGAGTTGCACCCCCCACAGCTCTTTCAGAATATCATCTATCTGGATTTGGGTGAAGGAGAAGCGGGGGGGGCTTGGGCAAGTTGCTGTGGGGGGTGCAGAGCTGTTTGCCGGGGTAGGGGTAGCCAGGTGGAAAGCATGGCCAGCCATAGAAAAATGCTTATTGACATTCTCGATCATCGTAGATTTATCGGTGGTGACAGTGTTTCCTAGCCTCAGTGCAGTGGGCAGCTGGGAGGAGGTGCTCTTATTCTCCATGGACTTTACAGTGTTCCGAAATGTTTTGGAGTTTGTGCAACAGAATGCAAATTTCTGTTTGAAAAAGCTAGCCTTTACTTTCCTAACTGACTTGGTTCCTAACTTCCCTGAGAAGTTGCATATCGCGGGGGCTATTCGATGCTAATGCAGTACTCCACAGGATGTTTTTGTGCTGGTCAAGGGCAGTCAAGTCTGAATTGAACCAAGGGCTATATCTGTTCTTAGTTCTACATTTTTGAATGGGGCATGCTTATTTAAGATGTGAGGAAAGCACTTTTAAAGAATAAACAGGCATCCTCTACTGACGGGATGAGGTCAATGTCCTTCCAGGATACCCGGGCCAGGTCAATTAGAAAGGCCTGCTTGCTGAAGTGATTCAGGGAGAGTTTGACAGTGATGAGGGGTGGTCATTTGACCGCGGACCCATTACGGACGCAGACAATGAGGCAGTGGTCGCTGAGATCCTGGTTGAAGACAGCAGAGGTGTGTTTAAAGGGCATGTTGGTCAGGATGACATCTATGAGGGTGCCTGTGCTTACGGATTTAGGGTTGTACCTGGTAGGTTCCATGATAATTTGTGAGATTGAGGGCATCTAGCTTAGATGCCCTCTTGCTCAGTTGTGCACCAGGGCCTCCCACTCCTTCTATTCTGGTTAGAATGAGTTTGTGCTGTTCTGTGAAGGGAGTAGTACACAGCGTTATACAAGATCTTCAGTTTTTTGGCAATTTCTCACATGGAATAGCCTTCATTTCTTAGAACAAGAATAGACTGATGAGTTTCAGAAGAACGTTATTTGTTTCTAGCCATTTTGCGCCTGTAATCAAACCCACAAATGCTGATGCGCCAGATACTCAACTAGTCTAAAGAAGGCCAATTTTATTGCTTCTTTAAAATAAGGACAACAGTTTTCAGCTGTGCTAACATAATTGCAAAAAATGTTTTCTAATGATCAATTAGCCTTTTAAAATTATAAACTTGGGTTAGCTAACACAACATGCCACTGGAACACAGTAGTGATGGTTGCTGATAATGGGCCTATGTATATATTACATCAAAAATCAGCCGTTTCCAGCTACAATAGTAATTTACAACATTAACAATGTCTGCAGTGTATTTCTTATCAATTTGATGTTATTTAAATGGTCAAAAAATTTGATTTTCTTTAAAAAACAAGGACATTTCTAAGTGTCCCCAAATTTTGAAACAGTAGTGTAGGTATGCCAAGGTTGTAGTGTCATACCAAAGAAGACTCAAGGCTGTAAACATTGCCAAAGGAGCTTCAACAATGTTCTGAGTAAAGGGTCTGAATATTTATGTAAATGTGATATTTCATTTTATTTGTAATTCATTTGTAAAAAATTTCTAAAAACCTTCTTTAAAAAAAAATCATTATGGGGTATTGTGTTTAGATTGATTAGGAACAAAAAAAGTGTCAATTTTAGAATAAGGTCTCCATCTATGCAGTATTTATGTGGAACCACCACTGGGGGAGACCATTATTCCATGAACCCTGAGGTCGTCTGGAGCCTCCATAACCCTGCCATCACCCCACTCACTGACCTTAACCCATGTCATCTGATTACTAGGGCAGGGACAATACCGGGGTATCAATATTTTTCCCATGGCAAAAATTAAAGCACGAAGCAAGTCTCGGGTCCTTTTTAAAAACCTGCTGTATGTTAAATAGTGTGGAAAATAAATACATGTGGCTCTGGATGACAACACAATAATGTTTGTTTCCAATATTAGGGCTGTTTTTCTTGCCACGACACTAACAAGTATTGCGATACTGATATCGTCCAATCCTACTGATTACCCCCTGACCCAAATGGTCTCCCAGTCAACTCAATTCAACATCTCCTACACACTGCATAATCCCTCCTGAACTTCAGCCGGATGTGGTGTGTGTGTTTGTGTGTGCATGCCTGCTCATGTGTTTGTGTCAATGTCAGATTAATTTATCCGGCTCAATTAAACCTGGGGACAAACAGGGCAGGAGAGTGATACTGACACAACTGGAAGGGGGTGGGGCTGGCATGGTAGGCTGTCTGTAGCGGTGGTGAAGACACTTCAGCCAAACAGTGTCATTCAGAGGACAGCCCTGTACACAGGCCCTGCCTGGGAGCCATTTCCAGGAAGCAGCAGGGGGCATCCACAACAAATTGGACTAGAACCATGTTACATGTCAGCTCCCTGAGAAGGAAAACTACACCACATCAGGGACAGACAGCCAAAAGCTGTGTGTGCGATGTAGAATGAATAGTGTAAAGGTGAACCATGCATATATATTGTAAAAGCAAAATGCATGTGTATGCAATACGTGTGTGTTAATTTGTCAGCGTGTGCTTGTGCGCCCTTTGCGTGTGGTTGTGCATGTATGTGGGTGTGCATGTGTGTTCGCACTGGGCTTGTCTTTGTGTTCGGGCCACACGCACTGTGTGTGTCTTTGCACTCTGTGTGTGTGTGTGTGTGTGTGTGTGTGTGTGTGTGTGTGCGTGCGTGCTGCCCCAGACTTGGCTTCTGGGTCGTGTGTCTTTCCCCTCCATGCAGCGTCTGTGTGGATTGAGGTCAGAGGGCTAAGCACCCCTCCACAGAGAGCTATCCACCAGCTATCCACACGGCGTTAGCACGCTAAAGGCAGGTAACCCTCCTGCTAGTACAACTTAACTCCCTCAGAGGGATATAGGAGTTATGAAAGAAATAATACTGGAAATGGGAACTCACTATAGCTGTTACAAAGGAAACCCCTTTGACATCTAATGAAGCAGTGTTTTTCATGATTTCTGTTTGTGACAACTCCCTTTCAGCCCTTCCTCAATCAAGTCTTCATACAAGCTAACCACTTCTTTGGGATTTGAATTGGTATTTTATTAGGATCCCCATTAGCTGTTGCGAAAGCAGCAGGGGTCAAACAAAACGTGCCATAATAAAGACATTAATAGACAGAACAGCTCAAGGACAGAACTACATACATTTAAAACATCACACACAGCCTACATATCAGTACATACACACACAATATCTAGGTCAAACAGGTGAGAGGCGCTGTGTCGTGAAATGTTGCTTTATCTGTTTTTTTAAACCAGGTTTGCTGTTCACTTGAGCAACCTGAGATGGAAGGGAGTTCCATGCAATCATGATTCTATATAATACTGTGTGTTTTCTTGCATTTGTTCTGGATTTGGGGACTGTGAAAAGACCCCGAGTGGCATGTCTGGTGGGGTAAGTGTGTGTCAGAGCAGTGTGTAGGTTGACTATGCAAACAATTAGGAATATTTCAATTGTGTTTCTTATAAAAAGAAGTGTTGCAGTCAGTCTCCTCTACTTTTAGCCAAGAGAGACTGGCATGCATAGTATTGATATTAGCCCTCTGATTACAGTCAATAACAAGATGTGCCGCTCTGTTCTGGCAGCTGCAGTTTTTCTAGGTCATTCTTTGCAGCACCTGGCCATATGGCTGAGCAATAATGAAGATGAGATAAAACTAGAGCCGGCAGGGCGAGTTTTGTGGAGTGGGGTGTCAAAAAAAAGCAGAGCATTGCATTATCACTGACAGACCTCTCCCCATCTTTACAACCATTGAACCAAAATGTTTTGACCATGACAGTGTACAATCCAAGGTAAAAAACAAGTAATTTAGTCTTGCTCAACAGCCCCGTTTATTCTTTATCAGATTCAGCTGAGGTCTAGAACTTAGGGAATGATTTGTACCACATAAAATGCTCTTAGTTTTAGAGATGTTCAGGAATAGTTTATTACTGGCCACCCATTCTAAAGCTGACTGCAACTCTTTATTTAGGGTTGTGCAGTGATTTGCGTAGAGGGTTGAATCATCAGGATACATACAGTGCATTCACAAATATTCAGACCGCTTGACTTATTCCATATTTTGTTACTTTACAGCCTTATTTGAAAATGGATTAAATAGTTTTTTCCCCCCGTCAATCTACACACAATAACCCATAATGACAAAGCAAAAACAGGTTTTTAGACATTTCCGCAAAATGTATAAATAAATTGAAATATGACTTTTACATAAGTATTCAGACCCTTTACTCAGTACTTTGTTGAAGCACCTTTGGCAGCGATTACAGCCTAGAGTCTTTTTGGGTATGACGCAACAAGATTGGCACACCTGTATTTGGGGAGTTTCTCACATTGTTCTCTGCAGATCCTCTCTAGCTCTGGCAGGTTAAATGCCTTGCTGCACAGCTATTTTCCGGTCTCTCCAGAGATGTTCGATCGAGTTCAAGTCCGGGCTCTGGCTGGGCCACTCACGGACATTCTGAGACTTGTCCAGAAGCCACTCATGCATGGTCGTTGTCCTGTTGGAAGGTGAACCTTCGCCCCAGTCTGAGGTCCTGAGCGCACTGGAGCAGGTTTTCATCAAGGATCTCTCCATTCAGCTTTCCCTCGATCCTGACTGGTCTCCCAGTCCATGCCGCTAAAAAACATCCCCACAGCATGATGCTGCCACCACACTTCACCTTAAAGCTGGTGCCAGGTTTTCTCCAGAAATGACCCTTGGCATTCAGGCCAAAGAGTTCAATCTTAGGTTTCATCAGACCAGAGAATCTTGTTTCTCATGGTCTGAGAATCCTTTAAGTGCCTTTTTAGCAAACTCCAAGCGAACTGTCATGTGCCTTTTACTGAGGTGTGGCTTTCGTCTGGCCACTCTCCATAAAGGCATGATTGGTGGAGTGCTGCAGAGATGGTTGTCTTTCTGGAAGGTTCTCCAGTCTCCACAGAGGAACTCTGGAGCTCTGTCAGTGACCATCGGGTTCTTGGTCACCTCCCTGACCAAGGCCCTTCTCCCTCGATTGCTCAGTTGGGCCAGGCAGCCAGCTCTAGGAAGAGTCTTGGTCGTTCCAAACTTCTTCCATTTAAGAATGATGTAAGCCACTAACCCTAACCCTAACCCCAGACATTTTCGGTACCCTTTCCCAGACCTGTGCTTCAACACAATCCTGTCTCGGAGCTCTACGGACAATTCCTTCGACCTCATGGCTTGGTTTTTGCTCTGACATGCTCTGTCAACTGTGGGATCTTATGTAGACAGGTGTGTGCCTTTCCGAATCATGTCCAATCAATTGAATTTACCCCAGGTGGACTCCAATCAAGTTGTAGAAACATCTCAATGTTGATGAATGGAAACAGGATGCATCTGAACTAAATTTCGAGTCTCATAGCAAAGTTTCTGAATACTTATGTAAATAAGGTATTTTTTTTATTTTGTCATTATGGCGTAT
Source organism: Oncorhynchus mykiss (assembly GCF_013265735.2). Classification (NCBI taxonomy): domain Eukaryota; kingdom Metazoa; phylum Chordata; class Actinopteri; order Salmoniformes; family Salmonidae; genus Oncorhynchus; species Oncorhynchus mykiss. The sequence continues at coordinate 70,634,873 of NC_048570.1, read as the reverse complement.
TGTGTGTAGATTGAGGGGAAACAAATATTTTATCAATTTTAGAATAAGGCTGTAACTTAACAAAATGTGGAAATAGTGAAGTGGTCTGAATACTTTCCGAAGGCACTGTATAGAGGAGGTTTGATTGCTGCTATGTCATTAAGGGGAATATTTATGCTGGGATCTAGAGCCATGTGCACTGATGGCTCTGTCTGTAGCCTCCGTTTCATTGGGCAGGTGTGAAGAATTACACTGAACAAAAATATAACTCAAGGTGTAAAGTGTTGGTGCCATGTTTCATGATCTGATTAAAAGATCCCTGAAATGTTCCATACGCACAAAATGCTTATTTCTCTCAAATGTTGTGCACACGTTTGTTTACATTCCTGTTAGTGAGTATTTCTCCTTTGCCAAGATAATTAATCCACTTGATAGGTGTTGCATATCAAGAATCTGGTTAAATGGAATAATTATTACACAGGTGCGGCTTGTGCTGGGGACAATAAAAGGCCACTCTAAAATGTGCAGTTTTGTCACACATGCCACAGACGTCAAGTTTTGAGGGAGCGTGCAATTGGCATGCTGACTGCAGGAATGTCCACCAAAGCTGTTGCTAGAGAATGTAATGTTCAATTATGTACCATAAGCCACCTCCAACATAATTTTAGATAAACCGGCCTCACAACTGCAGGCCACGGCGACTTGTGGGCGAGTGGGTTGCTGATGTGATATTGTGAACAGAGTGTTTCATTGTGACGGTGGGGTTATGGTATAAGCAGGCATAAGCTACGGCCAAACAAACACCATTGCATTTTATCGATGGCAATTTGAATGCACTGAGTTAGCGTGACAAGAACCTGAGGCCCATTTGTCGTGCCAGTCATCCGCCACCATCACCTCATGTTTCAGCATGATAATTTTCACCTCTGGATGAAAAGCGTGCCCAAAGTAAACTGCCTGTTACTCAGGCCCAGAAGCTAGGATATGCATATAATTGGTAGATTTGGATAGAAAACACTCTAAAGTTTCCAAAACTGTTAAAAATGTCTGTGAGTATAACAGAACTGATATGGCAGGCGAAAACCTGCAAAAAATCCATCCAGGAAGTGGAATTATTTTCATCTGGCTGTTTTTCAACTCAATGCCTATAGAGAATCCAATGGGTTAGGAATCAGATTGCAGTTCCTATGGCTTCCACTAGATGTCAAGTCTTTAGACATGGTTTCAGGATTTTATTTTGAAAAACGAGTAAACAGCCATTTTGGTCAGAGGACAGAATAACTTTGCAGACCTGATTCAGCGCACTCCCGTGAGCGTGCCGTTTGTTTCTTTTTCCTTTCTATTGAAAACGGTATTGTTCGGTTTAAATAGTATTGATTATATAGACCATAAACAACCTGAGGATTAATTATAAACATTGTTTGACATGTTTCAACAAACTTTACCGGTGCTTTTAGTATGTATTCGCCTGCATGTTGTGACCGCCTTGGAGCCATTGGATTACTGAACAAAATGGGTTTTTGGGACATAGAGGGACTTTATCGAACAAAACAAACATTTGCTGTGTAAATGGGAGTTTTGTGAGTGCAACCATATGAAGATCATCCAAGGTAAGTCATTCATGTTATCGCTATTTCTGACTTTATTGACTCCTCTAATTGGCTGGTAAATGTTTGTTTGCTTTTTTACAAGGGGCGCTGTCCTCAGATAATCGCATGGTATGTTTTCACCGTAAAGCCCTTTTGAAATCTGATACAGCGGCTGGATTGGTGACAGGGGTGCAGTATTGAGTAGCTTGGATGAATAAGGTGCCCAGAGTAAGCGAATGAGAGTTGATTGAGCCAGGTGTCTGGCAGAGTGCCACAGGCTCTGAGGCGCAGTCACGAGAGAGTTAGCTCTCGTTCCATTGCTTTTCTACAGACATAGGAATTCTCCGGTTGGAACGTTACTTAAGATTTATGATAAAAACATCCTAAAGATTGATACTATACTTAGTTTGACAAGTTTCTACGGGCTGTAATATAACTTTTTGAACTTTTCATCCGACGTTCGGCTGGACCTGAACGCGCGTTTGGATTTGTTTACCAAACGCGCTAACAAAATAACCTATTTGGACATAAATGATTAACTTTATCGATGAAATCAACATTTTATAGTGGAACTGGGATTCCTGGGAGTGCATTCTGATGAAGATCATCAAAGGTAAGTGAATATTGATAATGCTATTTCTGACTAATGTTGACTACACAATATGGCGGATATCTTTTTGGCTGCTTTGTTGTCTGAACGCTGTACTCAGATTATTGCATGGTTTGCTTTTTCCGTAAAGTTTTTTTGAAATCTGACACAGCGGTTGCATTAAGGAGAGGGATATCTCTAGTTCCATGGATAACACTTGTATTTTCATCTAAATTTATGATGAGTATTTCTGTGAATTGATGTGGCTCTGCACAATCACTGCATGTTTTAGAACTACTGAAAGTAACGCGCCAATGTAAAATGAGATCTTTTGATATAAATATGTAACATGAAGTCCTATGAGTGTCATCTGATGAAGATCATCAAAGGTTAGTGATTTAATTGTATCTCTTTGCTTTTTGTGACTCCTCTCTTTGGCTGGAAAAATGGCTGTTTTTCTGTGAGTTGGTGGTGACCTAACATAATCATTAGTGGTGCTTTCGCGCTAAAGCATTTTTGAAATCAGACACTGTGGCGGGATTATGAGAATTGTATATTTTAAAATTGTGTAAAATACTTGTATGCTTGAGGAATATTAGATTTTAGTTTTGTTTTGGCGCCCTGCACTTTCACCGGCTGTTGGCGAGGTGGGACGCTACCGTCCCACATATCCCAGAGAGGTTAAGCCGATGTATAACACTTGTATATTTTATGAATGCTTATTATGTGTATTCCTGTATTTTGAATTTGACGCTCTGCAATTTTACCGGATGTTGGCCAGGTGGGAGCGTCCCACATACCCTAGAGAGGTTTTAAAGTGTCTGTGACCAACCAATGCATATCTGTATTCCCAGTCATGTGAAATCCATAGATTAGGGCCTAATTAATTTATTTCAATTGACTGATTTTCCATATATGAACTGTAACTCAGTAAAATCTTTGAAATTGTTGCATGTTGCGTTTTTATTTTTGTTCATTACATATTGATCTGATTGCTCAGTTAGATACAGTTAAGTTGGAAGTTTACATACACCTTAGCCAAATACATTTCAACTCAGTTTTTCACAATTCCTGACATTTAATCCTGGTAAACATTCCCTGTCTTAGGTCAGTTAGGATCACCACTTTATTTTAAGAATGTGAAATGTCATAATAATAAGATAATTATTTATTTATTTCAGCTTTTATTTCTTTCATCAAATTCCCAGTGGGTCAGAAGTTTACATACACAAATAGTATTTGGTAGCATTGCCTTTTAAATTGTTTAACTTGAATTTTGGCCCATTCCTCCTGACATAGCTAGTGTAGCTGAATTAGGTTTGTCGGCCTCCTTGCTCGTACACGCTTTTTCAGTTTTGCCCAAAAATATTCTATAGGATTGAGGTCAGGGCTTTGTGATACCTTGACTTTGTTGTCCCTAAGCCATTTTGCCACAACTTTGGAAGTATGCTTGGGGTCATTGTCCATTTGGAAGACCCATTTGCAACCAAGCTTTAACTTCCTGATTGACGTCTTGAGATGTTGCTTCAATATATCCACAACTTTTTCCTCCTCATGATGCCATCTATTTTGTGAAGTGCACCAGTCCCACTTGCTGCAAAGCACCCCCACAACACGATGCTGCCACCCCTGTGCTTCACGGTTGGGATGGTGTTCTTCGACTTGCAAACCTTCCCCTTTTCACTCCAAACATAACGATGGTCATTATGGCCCAACAATTCTATTTTTGTTTCATCAGTCCAGAGGACATTTCTCCAAAAAGTATGATCTTTCTCCCCATGTGCAGTTGGAAACCGTGGTCTGGCTTTTTTATGGCAGTTTTGGAGCAGTGGCTTCTTCCTTGCTGAGCGGCCTTTCAGGTTATGTTGATATAGGACTCGTTTTACTGTGGGTATAGATACTTTTGTACCGGTTTCCTCCAGCATCTTCACAAGGTCCTTTGCTGTTGTTCTGGGATTGATTTGCACTTTTCACACCAAAGTACGTTCATCTCTAGGAGACAGACCGCGTCTCCTTCCTGAACGGTATGACGGCTGCGTGGTCCCATGGTGTTTATACTTGCGTACTATTGTTTGTACAGATGAACGTGGTACCTCCAGGCATTTGTAAATTGCTCCCAAGAATGAACCAGACTTGTGGACGTCTACAAAAAAAAATGCTGAGGTCTTGGCTGACTTCTTTTGATTTTCCCATGATGTCAAGCAAAGAGGCACTGAGTTTGAAGGTAGGCCTTGAAATACATCCTCAGGTACACCTCCAATTGACTCAAATTATGTCAATTAGAAGTCAATCAGAAGCTTCTAAAGCCATGCCATTTTCTGGAATTTTCCAAGCTGTATGCACATTTCTGGCCCACTGGAATTGTGATTCAGTGAAATAATCTGTCTGTAAACAATTGTTGGAAAAATGACTTGTGTCATGCACAAAGTAGATGTCCTAACCAACTTGCCAAAACTGTAGTTTGTTGATGAGAGTGGTTGAAAAACAAGTTTTAATGGCTCAAAGTATGTTAACTTCCGACATCAACTGTATAACCTGTTTTACCTGTCTCTAGCTTTTGATAAAGGTATCCCACAGCTACGCTTGCATTGCCTGTAGTGCGTACACTCTTATCTTGTCTGTAGATCATGGGGGTAATGTACAGCAGGGCTCTGATCTGATAGTTCAATCTTCTCTCTCTGTCTCTCTGTGTGTGTGTAGATAATGAAGGAGGTGTGTCGGGCTCTGGGGAACGCAGCAGCTGATGACAGTAAGCTGTTGCTGCTCAGTGCTGTGGGGAGTATCTTCTGCAGTGGCCTGGACCCGTCCTACCTGATAGGACGCCTCTCCACAGACCGCAGGAAAGAGAGCAGCCGCATTGCTGACGCTGTACGGTAAGAGAGGAACATAAGCTATAGCCACACACACGCGCGGAAGTAACACACGATTGCAATTATCCACCTAAAGAAGGCTACAGCAGGAACAGAGAACACAGCACACATGCACACTTACCTAGACATCTCTTACCGTTAGTGCATTTACTTGACGTCTTACCAAGGTCTATCTTTTTAACCTAAAAAAGGCTTGATACAAGTGGGTAAGATAAATTATCTTATTTAAAGATATTTGATCTTAATGAGATGTCTTACCAAGACCAATTATTTTTCATACTTTAACTTCTTCGGGGTAGGGGGCAGTATTTTCACGTCCGGATGAAAAGCTTGCTCAGAGTAAACTGCCTGCTACTCAGGCCCAGATGCTAGGATATGCATATTATTAGTAGATTTGGATAGAAAAAATCCAACCAGGAAGTGAGAAGTCTGAGGTTTGTAGGTTTTCAAGTCTTAGCCTATCCAATATACAGTGTCTGTGGGGTCATATTGCACTTCCTAAGGCTTCCACTAGATGTCAACAGTCTTTAGAACCTTGTTGCAGGCTTCTACTGTGAAGTGGGAGAGAATGAGAGTTGATTGAGTCATGGGTCTGCCAGAAGGCCATTGGCTCAGTCAGGTGTGCGGCCATGAGTTAGCTCCATTCCCTTTCATTTCTAAAGACAAAGGAATTCTCTGGTTGAAACATTATTGAAGATTTCTGATGAAAACATCCTAAAGATTGATTATATACATCGTTTGACATGTTTCTACGAACTGTAATATAACCTTTTTGACTTTGTCTGGACCTAGTGCTTGCACATTTGGATTACTGTACTAAATGCGCAAACAAAAAGGAGGTATTTGGACATAAATGATGGACTTTATCAAACAAAACTAACATTTATTGTGGAACTGGGATTCCTGGGAGTGCATTCTGATGAAGATCATCAAAGGTAAGTGAATATTTATAATGCTATTTCTGACTTTTGTTGACTCCATAACATGGCGGGTATCTGTGTTGCTTGTTTTGGTCTCTGAGCGCTGTACTCAGATTATTCCATGGTGTGCTTTTTCCCGTAAAGCTTTTTTGAAATCTGACACAGCAGTTTCATTAAGGAGAAGTATATATTTAGTTCCATGCATAAGTTGTATTTTCATCAACATTTATGATGAGTATTTCTGTAAATTGACGTGGCTCTCTGCACTTTCACCGGATGTTTTGGAGTCAAAACATAACAACGCGCCAATGTAAAATGAGATTTTTGGATATAAATATGAACTTTATCGAACAAAACATACATGTATTGTGTAACATGAAGTCCTATGAGTGCCATCTGATGAAGATCATCAAAGGTTAGTGATACATTTTATCTCTTTCTGCTTTTTGTGTCTCCTCTCTTTGGCTGGAAAAATGGCTGTGTTTTATTGTGACTAGGTACTGACCTAACATAATCGCATGGTGTGCTTTTGTCGTAAAGCCTTTTTGAAATTGGACACTGTGGTGGGATTAACAACAAGTGTATCTTTAAAATGGTGTATAACACATGTTTGAGGAATTTTAATTATGAAATTTCTGTTATTTGAATTTGGCGCCCTGCACTTTCACTGGATGTTGGTCAGGTGGGACGTTAGCATCCCATGTACCCTTGAGAGGTTAAACTAAGTCTGCTTGCCCTGATTCGCCTAAAGCAGGATATGCACGAATAAGCACAAAGACACAGTCATATTGTACTGTATAGTTTATAATCACTGTTTTGTGTCTCCTCTCCCAGAGACTTTGTGCTGGCGTTTATCCACTTTAAGAAGCCCATCGTGGTGGCCATCAACGGGCCTGCCCTGGGCCTGGGGGCCGCTATCCTGCCTCTATGTGACGTGGTGTGGGCCAGTGAACGGGCCTGGTTCCAAACGCCCTGTGCCGCCCTCCGCCTCACCCCCTCTGGCTGCTCCTCCTACACCTTCCCCCAGATCCTGGGAGTGGCTCTGGTGAGTCTGGTTGCCTGGTCCCCTGTGCAGATTTTTCTTCAAACCCTGCAGTAAAACACGATTCAACTAATTATTCAAAGTTTTACATCTATATTACCTTGTCCCCGCCTCTCACCCTGACAGACCAATGAGATGCTGTTCTGCGGGAGGAAGCTCACGGCACAGGAAGCCTGCAGCCGGGGCCTGGTGTCACAGGTATTCTGGCCAACCACGTTCAACCAGGAAGTGATGCTGCGCGTGAAGGAGATGTCCACCTGCAGTGCTATGGTAGGCTTTTCTGACATAGAGATAGTCATGTTGAGCTGAAATGCTATATCCCAGGCCTTGAGCTAGGAGCCTGCCAGGAGCATTGGTCTATAAATTAAATATAACTCTTAGATCATTTTATTTTTATTTTATTTTACCTTTATTTAACTAGGCAAGTCAGTTAAGAACAAATTCTTATTTTCAATGACGGCCTAGGAACAGTGGGTTAACTGCCTGTTCAAGGGCAGAACGACAGATTTGTACCTTGTCAGCTCGGGGGTTTGAACTTGCAACCTTCCGGTTACTAGTCCAACGCTCTAACCACTAGACTACCCTGCCGCCCCACCACAAACAGAAACCACAAATAAGTGAAAAGGGAAATATATATATATATGCTGCCAGATCAAGTGTGTAAAAATGAAGGGCCTCAATCTATGAAGCAGGCTGCCTCTTACTCTCTGTTTGACCCTGTGTGTGGAAGGTTCTGGAAGAGTCTAAATGCCTGGTGCGGAGCATCCTGAAGTCGGTTCTGGAGGAAGTGAATGAGAAAGAGTGTCAGATGCTCAAACAGCTGTGGTGCTCCACCAAGGGACTGGAGGCGCTCTTCAGCTACCTGCAGAACAAGGTGTATGATAACTGACCTCTCACCTCCACACAGCTGCAGAACTATCTATGGGCCACGAGATCTGGTCTTCAGTTACATACTGAGCAACATCCCTGAAGATATATGGCTTTGATCTTCAATTACCAACAGTCTTCTTTAACAACCAGCAGAGCGTAGTTTGCCAGTCTCCGAGGCCTTATCTCCTCTCGTCAACATCTGGGCCTGCAGAGCACCACAATCAATGTTTGTTTTACTTTGGTCATCCCTCAACGTCCCTGCCTGTAAGATGAACAAAGCATCAACTTCTGGAGAGGATTCATTCTGCATTCATAATGGCCTACTGGGAGTCCAGTGACCGTGAACAAGGCTCTTCAGGAAACGGATACACAGCAGCAGAATGTTGTGGGAGTGTGTGGAGGCAAAAGAGCTCATCTGATGGCTGTCATTGTTCAATTATTTATTTGAAAATGTATTTAGGTTTGATCCTAAATACAAAAAAAGCATACCATGTGTATATATTTTCTATTAGTCTGCTGTGTTTTTTTTTTTTTGTATCTTGCTTTAGTCTTTCTGTTTTGAGGTGAAGTGTCCTCCTGGGCTCTGAGGTGTAGTGAAAATCAAAGCTATGCTTGAGGTCAAAGTGGAACATATATCTTCTCACCTTACAATGCAGTAACCCTGGCCAAAGAAGTAAATAATAATTGAAGTGAAACCTGTCCATTGAATTAGGTGTGGTGTAATAGGAGGGCCACTGGGGAAGAGTTAGAGGTAGGTCATGCCCAATGATACACACCCATAAGTGGGAAGTCACTGTGAATGGGCAGTGAACTCTTTCTGGATTTATATAGACCATTTTGCGATGCTCTTTTGGAAGTGTTTATTCAATTGCTTGTATTTGGTTTGTCAGTAAGGGTGTGTTTGACCTCTGATTGAATGTGAATATATATAGAAGGGCCCTCTTTGACCACGACCAGCACTCCCATAGAGAACCAGAGCTGTCTGATTCCATCTTTTCATTAGAATGTGGAGACTGTCGATAGATCAAAAGGAGACCTCTCCCTGGGAAAGGGAGGAAAGAGAGAATGAGGGTGAGACATATGTCATCGTTATTATATCAGCAGCAACAAGTGCAGCGTCATCATTATCATCAAGGTACATATATGACGTGTATTACAGTGTAAAGGTGTAGCGGGAGGGGTTTGCTTAACTACTCTTCTGTGTTGACTAACCTTGCCTGAGACCTGAAGACTTCTTTTAGCTCCCAGAGCTAATGCCCGGCCTTTAGCTCAGTGGGCTACTGCAGTCTTGAATCGTGAAGACGACCAGGGTTTGATACCCCGTTGATTATATAGGCATGTATATTACATTGTGAAGAGTTTAGCTATGATATTTGGACAGATAATTATTTTGATATTACCTTGCAATCGGTTATTAGTGAGACATTGTGTATTTTTGTAACCACAGAAAGATGTTTTGTCCCAGAGTAATCACTGCACTTTTTGTCTGTTGGCTGTCTGTGTTGTGAAGATGCAGTAGTAGTGCAGCTGAAGCAGATAATACCTGCATGTGATAATGGCTTCAGGAAATGGGAAATGTATATCTACATATATTGTATGTATGGATATCTATTTTTGGTTTACCCAATAATGAAATGTAGTTTTGTGGAAATTGTTTTGTATCATTCAGGAAGTGGTGGGTTTTTGCAGTTGTATACATATATGCACCATGTAGGTGTTATATGGTGTAACTATATGCATGTACAATATTGTAGATACGTGTGTTGCCTGTCAAAATACTTTACATTTCAGGGTATGTTTTCTATTGCCATAGTAAGCAATGTTAGAAATCTTGCACAATTATTATTTGTATTTATTTTAAGTTAGTGCTCAAGTTCCCCTTGGGGCTGCAGTGCCATAATGTTTCCCTTTCCCCAGAGGCATCTCTTTCGCTCTTATCTTCTGTTCCAGATCCAAATTGCTTTTTTCCCTAGATCTGCCCTGTGTGATAGTGGTGACACAACAAACACACACCAAAAACATGGTTACATGTAGCATAATTATTTTTAAAGGCTGTTGATAACCACTTTATGCCAAACTTTGAAACATTTAAAGTAATATTGCTATTAACAGCTCTGACAAATCAAAGCTCTATCAATTTCTAATCAACCATTCCCAATTATATTTGAATAACACTTTCCCTGAATTTCCCTAATTGATGTATTATTTGTGTGTTGATCAGTATATTGCTAAAGTATAGTGTAAGATTAAATGTATATTAATATATTCAAGATTAGAGTTTTGCCTGTACCTCTCCCCAACCTGGTCTCAAGAGTATTTTGTCTTATTATGTACGTAAACCCATACACTCCATTTAGTATGCTATGTTACTTCTGTATGGTATGTATTCATTTGTGGATGTCCATCAACCGTTCGTATGATATGTTACGAATTTGCAAAATGTACAAAATAGTACGATTTGCTAAACGTATATGTTCCGAATTCTAGCTAGGTGGTTAACATTAGCTAGCTGGCTAACATTAGCTGAGGTTAGGGGTTAGTATTAAAGTTTGGGAAGGGTTAGCTAACATGCCAAGTAGTTGCAAACTAGCTAAAAAGTAGCAAGTAGAGGAAAAGTTACTAATTAGCTAAAATGCTAAACTTGGTCGTGATGAGATTTGAACTCACAACCTTTAGGTTGCTAGACGTTCATGTTATACACCAACCCATCCACCCCACACCAACTCATTTTTGCCTGAAGTAAACATCTGTCTTATCTAACCATACCAAACGTAACATATCATACAAATTTGTATCTCAGTTTACATTTACTTTGTTATGTATAGTCTGAGACCAGGCTGCTCTCCCAGGACCCAAATAGAGTAACATTGTGTTTGAATGAATCATTTGAAGTAAAACCGTTATAATTCATTTGTTGAGGACTTATCCTTGAAAATGATGACCGGCCCTGTAAGCCATGTGTTTAGGTTTAGTTTGTAAACTCCTATCATCACCATATGATGTTTCTATGCATCTTCCAAGCATTTACAAACCTATTACATGTTGAGTTTCTACTCCTTTCTCTCGTCTAAAATCACACCTCGGGGTGCCTTAGAAGCTGTATCTTTTGTCAGTAGGATGCTGTATCCATACGTTGTGAGAGTTTGGGGGTCGAGCTGCTTTGAATAAACTATGACATTAATTTAAACATGGTGTTTTTGTTGTGTGTTTTAAAAACTTTTGTTCCTACTTAGTCATCACTCCTACAAACTTTATTTTTGTTCGCTGCATTTGTATAGTATCAATGTCCGTGTTTGGATAAAAGCACACATCATTTGGATCAGATAAATACAAACTAAAAGAGCATCCATCTGTCCTTAGGCTCCTCTCCATTGAAACACACCACATAAAATAAACATGAATGGGTTGCTCCTCTATGGCACTCTCACTATAACCCTCTTCAGCATTCTTTTCACCGTCACTCTGCTTTCCAGAAATGACTGGAGGCCTAATGCTAAACTGCTGTGAGTCATCCAGACAGGAAAAGGAGGGGGGATGTTTGCTCTGAATAAAATATTACAATGTTCCACACAATTACCTAGTGGAATGCATTCAGGATTTAGGCAATACCAACCATGGCTGTGTCTCTGTAGCGTTTCATTCTGCATAACTAAGATGATGATCACTTAACATTTACAAAGTGCATGTTATTCCTAGTGCTAACTGCTGTATAGATGGTCATTGTATTATGTTTCTCTGGAAGATCCACTGACCTTATGGATGTCCAGATGCTTCCCCTCTGTGTTCTGACACACACACACACACACTGGGTGGGAGCCAGACTATTCGTTTGACTGAAGTGCCAGACCAATAACAATCGACCACAGCTGAGAATAGGCCTCAGGTGAGTCAAAACAGCCTGCTTTGAAAAGGGCCTTATTTACTTACTGTGGTAACAAATACAGTGGATTGTTCAGGATGAATGGAAGCTGGATATGAACAATCATCCGATGAGGACTTGAGTGAATCAATCAATCGATCAAATGTATTTATAAAGCCATTTTTACATCAGCTGATGTCACAAAGTGCCTGTACAAAAACCCAGCCTAAAACCCCAAACAGCAAGCAATGCAGGTGTAGAAGCACGGTGGCTAGGAAAAACTCCCTAGAAAGGCCAGAACCTAGGAAGAATCCTAGAGAGGAACCAGGCTCTGAGGGGTGGCCAAGTCCTCTTCTGGCTGTGCCGGGTGGAGATTATAACAGAACATGGCCAAGATGTTAAAATGTTCATAGATGACCAGCAGTGTCAAATAATAATAATCACAGTGGTTGTAGAGGGTGCAACAGGTCAGCACCTCAGGAGTAAATGTCAGTTGGATTTCATACCCGATCATTCAGAGTTAGAGACAGCAGGTGCGGTAGAGAGAGTCCAAAACAGAAGGTCTGGGACAAGGTAGCACGTCCGGTGAACAGGTCAGTAGCATGGAGCAGCAGCATGACCTGATGGACTGGGGACAGCAAGGAGTCATCAGGCCAGGTAGTTCTGAGGCATGGTCCTAGGGCTGAGGTCTTCCGAGAGAAGAGAGAGTATTAGAGGGAGCATACTTAAATTCACACAGGACACTGGATAAGACAGGAGAAATACTCCAGATATAACAGACTGACCCTAGCCCCCCGACACAAACTATTGCAGCATAAATACTGGAAGCTGAGACAGGAGGAGTCGGAAGGCACTGTGACCGTGTCTGACGATACCTCCGGACAGGGCCAAACAGGCAGGATATAACCCCACCCACTTTGCCAAAGCACAGCCCCCACACCACTATGGGAAATCTTCAACCACCAACCTACTACCCTGAGACAAGGCCAAGGGGGCGCCAACCCGGACAGAAAGATCACGTCAGTGACTTAAGCCACTCAAGTGACGCACCCCTCCTAGGGATGGCATGGAAGAGCACCGGTAAGCCAGTGACTCAGCCTCCGTAATAGGGTTAGATGCAGAGAATCCCAGTGGAGAGAGGGGAACCGGCCAGGTTGAGACAGCAAGGGCGGTTCGTCTCTCCAGTGCCTTTCCGTTCACCTTCCCACCCCTGGGCCAGACTACACTCAATCATAGGACCTACTGAAGAGATGAGTCTTCAATAAAGACTTAAAGGTTGAGACCGAGTCTGCGTCTCTCACATGGATACAGACCATTCCATAGAAATGGAGCTCTATAGGAGAAAGCCCTGCTTCCAGCTGCTTGCTTAGAAATTCTAGGGACAGTAAGGAGGCCTGCGTCTTGTGACCGTAGCGTACGTGTAGGTATGTACGGCAGGACCAAATTGGAAAGATATGTAGGAACAAGACCATGTAATGCTTTGTAGGTTAGCAGTAAAACCTTGAAATCAAACCTAGCCTTAACAGAATAAGGCTGTGAATATGGCACTGACACATTTGTAAATGAATGAAATGTCCTGTGAGCTTGGAGCTTTCACATATAAGTAAAGCATCTGCTGACGACCCATATGAAAATAACAAGGCAATTCTGTGTTTTGATACACTTTATTCAATAGAAATCCAGTGTTCAATCATCATTGCCATTCCCCAGTCAGAAACGCAGACAATTTAAAACAATTATTTTGTTAAGTACTTTAAATATGCAATCAACCATGATTGCAGGGGGTTGGGTAGCAGTCCTCGAAAACAGACCCCCCCCATATGAGCTCTGATCCCTGAGTAGCGAACTGATCATCCACCAAACACTATTTAACACACATACTGAAACCGACATTATGAGAGACCTCTTGTGGCCAGATGTCCAGGCAGTAAGGTAGGCATCTCATGGTAGGCCCCAGTAAGTCCTCCAATACCCAGTTCCTGTGGCCCTTCCTAGAGCATCGGCTCAGTCTACTGCCATTCAGAAGTCTTCCTTAGGGCCGTCTTTCAGCCTCTGTCTCATCTCTTTAGCATGCTGTTTGCTTTTCTCCCTCTTTGCAATTCGCTGTTGGTCAGAAAGAGAAACACACACATTGTTGAAAATACCGAAGTGCTCCCATCAATGAAATATGACAATAGTAGTCATCTGGTGAGGCATCCCTTTTGAATTAAAACCAAATTGCTGGTAGTCCTCACCTCGTCCTTCAAACAAGCTCTCATGGCACGGTCCATATCATTGCAATGGCCAAAGAACTTCTTGACATTGTGCTGAGGATGAGACATTACAACATGTTTTTGACGGGTAAGAGTGTAGCTATACTTGACTGCTCCTACACATTAGTTTAGAACAGCTACAGTGTAGAGCAATACAGTAGATCTTTCAGGTGGAGGTCTATGTGGGACATGTTCTTAGACGCTGTTGAGTCGTTCCACCTAGGATTTTTACACCCACCATCTCAGATTGTTCTGAAATTGTTTCTGTAGTTAAACATATTAGATTAACACTCCTGAAACATTACTTTGTTGAAATATAATTTGATCGCTGAGAAATTAAGGTAATTGATTGCACCCTAATTGGCCATTTTAATTTCTAGGATTCATATAATCTTTAATAAGACAAAAATATAAACGCAAGGTGTAAAGTGGTGGTCCCATGTTTCATGAGGTGAAATAAAAGATCACTGAAATCTCCATATGCATAAAAAGCATATTTTTGCACAAATTTGTTTACATCCTGTTAGTGAGAATTTCTCCTTAGGCATGATAATCCATCCACCTGACAGGTGTTGCATATCAAGAAGCTGATTAAACAGCATGATCATTACACAGGTGTGCCTTGTGCTGGGGACAATAAATGGCCACTAAAATGTGCAGTTTTGTCACACAACACAATGCCACAGATGTCAAGTTTTGAGGCTATGTGCAATTGACATGCAGGTTGCAGGAATGTCCACCAAAGCTGTTGCCAGAGAATTCAATCTTCATTTCTCTACCATAAGCTGCCTCCAATGTCATTTTAGAGAATTTGGTAGTATGTCAAACCAGCCTCACAAACGCAGACCACGTGTAACCACACCATCCCAGGCTTCTTCGCCAGCGGCATCGTCTGAAACCAGCCATCTGGAGAGCTGATGAAACTGAGGAGTATTTCTGTCTGTAATAAAGCCCTTTTGTGGTGAAAAATTCATTCTGAATGGCTGGGCCTGGCTCCCCAGTAGGTGTGGCACCCATGGCTGTGGCCCTGCCAAGTCAGGTGAAATACATAGATCGGGGCCCAATTAATTTATTTCAATTGAATGATTTCCTTATATGAACTTTAACTGTAAAATCGTTTAAATTGTTACGTTTTTATATTTTGTTCAGTATAATACCTAACTTCTGATTTGGACCATAATTCTTCCTAGCATGAGAAATACAACAAAATTATCAAAAGCCACCCAGACCTCCACACCAATCCCACCCCAACAACTAGGATACAGTACTCTATGTAGGTAGCCTAGAGGTTAGAGTGTTGGACTAGTAACCGAAAGGTTGCAAGATTGAATCCCTGAGCTGACAAGGTAAAAATCTGTCGTTCTGCCGCTGAACAAGGCAGTTTACCCACTGTTCCTAGGCAGTCATTCAAAATAACAATTTGTTCTTAACTGACTTGCCAAGTTAAATAAAGGTCAAATAAAAATAAAATGTCTGACAAGTAGTATGGAGCTGCTGCTTGGGAGTTTTGCTTCTTCATCCTTTGTAATGTATTCCCTGTGATGTTATTTACCAT
Source organism: Oncorhynchus mykiss (assembly GCF_013265735.2). Taxonomy (NCBI): domain Eukaryota; kingdom Metazoa; phylum Chordata; class Actinopteri; order Salmoniformes; family Salmonidae; genus Oncorhynchus; species Oncorhynchus mykiss. Next base: position 70,619,348 of record NC_048570.1, on the reverse strand, counting down.
AAATGAGTGTGAAAGTACCAGTATTGCCTACTAGATGCTGCTGTTTCTGCTACTGCCACCACTTTTTATCCATTTTGCTGGTCTCTTGTGTTTATTAAATATCACAACGTTTTCTTTGCAACTTTGGGTAGAAAACCAATATCTTTTGCTCATGATGGAAATAAATTGTATGGTCATCCTCACAATTAAAGCCAGTCCTCCATGAAAGCAATTCCGTTTGTCCTTCTCTTAGGCTTAATTTGTGTCCAGGAAATGGCACCTCTGTGTGTGTGATTTATTCCCTTCAAAAAAGGTCTGGGCTAGTTAGGCCATTCCTGGCGAACAAGCAAACCATTAGGCTATAGCAGTTCTAACTGTTTCAATGGTAAAAGTCCCAAACACACACTGTATAGTGTTTTTGCATTGGCAATGGTATTGGGTTGGGTTTAATGGTACATGTCACTAATCACACTACATACAGAGATGTTTTCTAATAATTTTATTGAAAAACATGGAATACCATGCAATGGTTTATAATTGTATTATTTTATTAGGGTTGTCATAACATTTTAGTTACTAGCCCAAGTTTTGGACTTGTAGGAAAAGTGTTCATTTGGTAATTGCTACATACGGATAGCCCTCTCAGAAAGCTGCCATTTGTTGGACTATTCATGGAGAGTCTCCTGACCCCTCCTGTCTTAGCCTCCAGTATTTATGCTGCAGTAGTTTATGTGTCGGGGGGCTAGTGTCAGTCTGTTATATCTGGAGTACTTCTCCTGTCTTATCCGGTGTCCTGTGTGAATTTAAGTATGCTCTCTCTAATTCTCTCTTTCTTTCTCTCTCTCTCTCAGAGGACCTGAGCCCTAGGACTATGCCTCAGGACTACCTGGCATGATGACTCCTTGCTGTCCCCAGTGCACCTGGCCGTGCTGCTGCTCCAGTTTCAACTGTTCTGCCTGCGAGTATGGAACCCTGACCTGTTCACCGGACGTGCTACCTGTCCCAGACCTGCTGTTTTCAACTCTCTAGAGACAGCAGGAGGGGTAGAGATACTCTTAATGATCGGCTATGAAAAGCCAACTGACATTTACTCCTGAGGTGCGGACTTGTTGCACCCTCGACAACTACTGTGATTATTATTATTTCACCATGCTGGTCATCTATGAACATTTGAAAATCTTGGCCATGTTCTGTTATAATCTCCACCCGGCACAGCCAGAAGAGGACTGGCCAACCCTCATAGCCTGGTTCCTCTCTAGGTTTCTTCCTAGGTTTTGGCCTTTCTAGGGAGTTTTCCTAGCCACTGTGCTTCTACACCTGCATTGCTTGCTGTTTGAGGTTTTAGGCTGGCTTTCTGTACAGCACTTTGAGATATCAGCTGATGTAAGAAGGGCTATATAAATACATTTGATTTGAGTTGGGTTGAAACAATAGGTTGTTAAAAGAACGAACTGAATTGCTTTCATGGAGGACTGGCTTGACCACACTATTTATTTTCAACATGAGCAAAAGTTATTGTTTTTCAACCCTAAGTTTCAAAGAAAACGTTGTGATCCATTTTTATATTTTTTTATATTTCACCTTTATTTAACCAGGTAGGCCAGTTGAGAATAAGTTCTCATTTACAACTGCAACCTGGTCAAGATAAAGCAAAGCAGTGCGACAAAAACAACAACATAGAGTTACACATGGGATAAACAAACGTTAATAACTTAAAGGTCCCAATACAGCCGTTTTTACATCAATATCAAATAACTTCTGGGTACCAATTAAGCAACTTACTGTGTTTGTTTTCCATTAAAATTGTCAAAATGAAACAAAAATAGCTTCTTAGCAAAAAGCAACTTCTCAAGGAAGAATTTAGCTAGGACTGTCTGGAAGTGGTCTAAGTGGGAGGGAGACACTTAGACCCCCCCGCCACACACACACCTGAAAACTAGCTGTTACTGGCAGAGAGTTTTGGAACTCTTTCTTAAAACTCCATACCACCAAAACAAGCTGAAATATTAGGCAGTCTTTTCAAAAAGCTCTTACACTAAAAGGGCATGATCATTATTTCATTATTTTCATTATTATTTAATTGGAAATATAAATAAAACACAGGAAAAGCACATATTTGACTGCACTGGGCCTTTGATAAGAACCACAAGAGACCAGCAAAATGGATAAGTGTGTGGTGGCAGTAGCAGGAACAGCGGCATCTAGTGGGGGAAACCTGGTACTTTCACACTAATGTATGGTAAATAATTATTCACTGGATAACTTCTCTAAACGGGGCAAAAACCATCACCTGATTCCCAGAGAATACAATACAAAGGGTGAAGAAGCAATACTCCAAGCCTCACAGGTCCATACTACCACTGAGACACAGAAAACTGATACTGTATACTGGTTGTTGGGGTGGGATTGGCCTGGGGTGTGGTGGGTCCGTGAGTGGCTTTTGACCATTTTCTTGGATTCCTTATGCCTTATGCAATGGTAGGAAGAAGTTTGATTCAAATCGGATGTTGGGTACTATATTTGTTGAATATTATGTAAATCTTATAAATTAAAAGTGCCAATTCAGGACCAATCAATGAGCTTAATTTCTCAGAAATCAAAATACATTTCAACAAAATAATGTTTCAGGAATGCTAATCTTATCTGGTTAGAAACTATTTCTGAACAATCTGAGATGGTGGGTGTAAAGGCTTGCTGAAATGACATGTAACGACCCAGTCTATGGTTCTCAGGCAAGTATACAATATCTTACCTCCGTGTGGCACTGCTTCAGCAGGTTTATCAGTATGTTGCACTCATCCGTGTGCAGGTGAGGCGACAGATCAGAGTGCATTCTGAGTTAAGGGCTTACCACTCCAACAATACTGGAAGACAAACAATACCAACCATGTTTGTGACTACAATGTATGCTGAAAATTACTATTTGACTATTTGGGTTTCTGTTATGTGTGTCTACTCTAAAGGATACTCCATCCACCCAGTCCCTCTCCATCCTGCAAACTCATGGGGATGATCCGTTTTCTGTTTACACTTACCTGCAATGAAAGAGAAAACAGGTGTAAAACACAGGTGGGCAGGTTAAAACTAATAGAAGTCTAGGTAAAGACATGGATAGCATTGCCTGTGTGGGTTAATGAAGGACAGAGTACCAGACACAATGAGGAGTGGCAATTGTCATACAAGCCCATCCTTTCATCCTGATTAATCTCAAAGCTGTGATTGCCGAAAAGTGATTTCAGCCTCTACTGTAACAAGTAGGCTAGCAGTTGGCAGCGTTGTTATAAACAGTCATAAAGTTGTGGTTGTATGGAGATGGACTTTGTTACATATTCAGAGACCGGTTGAAATAGACTCATGTGTATGCAGCAAAGGGGCCAAGTTGTGAAATTAAATGATGCTAGTTAGTTACAGACTGTTCTAGCTACAGTGCAACTCAGACTGGTAGCTAGTACGGTAGCTACCAAAATAGACTGGAATTACCTTAAAAGCTGTGAATCGAATAAGGTAGCTAGTCGAATAAAGATATTACCAGTTCAGTTGGGATATCATTGAGATGTCTATCTTCCAGGAATAGAATATATCGTAGATAGCAAGTTGACAAAATGTAGCTAGCTGCCAATGCCTATTAGCGAGACATACCACTTAAGGGCAAATGCAACGTTCTTTCAACCCCTTGTTTTAACTCCTATTACTGCCAGGTTACTGTCGATGTATTTACATCTAACTAGCTACTGTACACAGCTTGAAAAATGTGTTTAACAATTTTGACATAACATTAAATTGTAAACCTAGTAATGTATTTGATCAAAGGAGGACATGCTGGTAACATGCTAGCTAGCTACACGTCTCTCACTCTTTCGTAACAGCAAAGACAGTAAACTCTGTGGAAAATGATAATCTGATTGACATTACAGTAGCAAATCAACACCTGCTACCGTTGGATGATGGACCAATCACATTAATTGTTGATCACATGTGGGCGGGCACTCCCTCAACGGGCACACAGCAAATAACTCCAGTCATTGCACGACTGGAACATAAAACACATTTTATTACATATTTATGTACGATTGTAGTATGTATGCATTATAGATAGCTATATCATCAAACGTAATTAATCCTAAACGCTGTGCATCTATGCCTCTCCAGCAGACGGCGCCTTCGCATGTGGCAGTGGAAAGAAGAATACATTTTTACGAAACAAAATCCCAGATCTCAGTTTTCTATTTATTTTGTTTTTACACATTTGTTGTATAATTTAGGACAATATTAAACCCCATTTAACCCCATATAACCTCTAAACATCTCTAAAGCGTGTGAATATGTGGTAAACGTTATTTGCGGGGGAAATTACGAAACAGGAAGTGCGACCCACCAAATAATTCCGATTGGTTGACTCTCGTTTGGCGGTTTGTTTTGTATTTGCGTGTCTGCTGTTAGCTTACTATCTAATGCGTTTTAAGAGTTTACTTGGTTAAAACAAACATTTTAAGCATGGGTGGCTCTACAAAGCTTTTATTACAACGTCTGATACGACGAATCCCTTATCAAATGCTCCAGACAATGCTTGGCAAGTGGGCTCATCTATCAAATGCGGACCTGCATTCGCTGAACTTCACACAACCAAAATGGGTGTTGACGGAACATCTACTGGCTCTCTGTGAGGTAGATGTAGCTGCTTGACTATATAGTTAACGTTGCCTATCTAAGTAGCTTTCTAGTGATGGATGTGATGTTCTCTTTAGCTAACTTGTTCACTTAATCTAGTGTAACAGTTTAACTGTAGTCCTTTTTTTGTTATACTTTCAACCTTTCTGATACACTCTACTTGTATCTTTCCCAGGAGAAGGGCTTGACAGTGAAACACATCACAGAACTCGAAATGATCTGTAAGTGTTATCTGACAGTGTGAATGAACTAATTCCCCCCTCAGTAGCTAATGGTCTACTTAGTTGTCAGTAATAGATAATACATTTCACCAATGCTTTCCAGATATCATTGAGAATCCAAACCAGGGAATGTGGCATGGCTTCCAGCTCCTTGATGCAGAGGGTAAATTAAAGTCTCTAATACCATGCTCAACATTTAGTATCTGGTGCTTTCACTGACACTCACAAAGTTCCTTTTGAAAGTGGACCTTAATCAATATTAGAGTTCCAAGGTATTAAAGGTATCCTAATCAGCATTACTGTTAATTTCAAGTATATTTTTCTTCACAGAGGATGCACCATCCATTGAACTGACACAGTTCAAGGAACAGTTCAAGGCCAACCTCACAGAGCTCATCAGCCATGTATGTATGATTTCCAGCTTTTATATGCTTGGTAGAAAAGACAGAACTAACATTCATTAAAATGGACATTGGCTTGTAATGTCCCTCAATTGCTGTGTTTGCGTGTGCCATCTCTGTCAATGCCTGTGTTTGTCTTTCCTTCCAAGGTGTCTATTAAAATAAAGAAACACACAGATGAGGCCATATGGATACGTGTTGCCTGGGGGGACAACTTCACAAAGCCTAACCACCTTAAACCCACATATGTTGTCCATCATCTTCAGACCCCTTATGTCTTTGTGACCGGCATGACTTCAAAGGATAAGCCTCTTTTAAACCAGGCAAGGATGCTTTCTAAATTGCCCTGGGGGGGATTCATAATGTCATATTGCAGTGCTTTGAATTCAGTTTCTATGGTCTCTATTGCCTGTTTAACAGACTGGGTTCTGTCATACAGGCCTTGGTTCTGGCCACCAGATATGGCTCTATGAAGGACGCTCACCTCAGTGGACGGAACCTCATCGCCATCAGAGACCTACTGACGAGGCAGTACCAACAGGTAGGCCTTGGCCCTGTCCCCTACGGGCCATATAAAAGCCTTTGTCATGACCATCCCACTGCTTACTGATAACAAGGAAAGCCTATTGAACTAACTAGATATTCTGTGTTCTGCACCTTTTCATTCATTCATAGGTGTTCCCCACCAAACATCCAAAACCTCTTCAGGAAAAGAATCCTGTCCCTAGAAGTATGTTTTGTTGTCTGTTTATAAAATACAATTGTACGTAATGTATACATGAACATAATCATGGTGACAACCACAACTAATTAGATATCAATAGAATATTTACTTAGTTTATGTTTCACTGACATTCTATTTTCTAATTTTAGACCCCAATATAGAGAACGAACAGCCTGAGAATACAGAGAACCGTCTTCAGATGGCCTGTGAGGCCTTCGGCGATGGGACACTACCTCAACTGCAAAAAGCTGTCTACAAGGTGCAAGAAGTTGAACTATGGATTGTTTACAAAAAAGCTTTCTCCTCATGTGCCTGCTATGCTGTGTGTGACAATGTATTCTGCTCTATTCTCAGCTGGAGACCAAGTTCCGAGATAACTCTAACAAAACGTTGACAGGCAGAAAAGAGCCCTTCAGAGGAGTGGTGGAGTTTTCCAGCACCAACCTCCTAGAGTCACTCAGGCACTGTGTGTCCTCAGGTACAGTATCTATATGTCTGGGGCTGGGCTTTGTTTAATATCCCCTTTAATCTCTGTCAATGGGAAGAGCCACATCTTACAGTTTTTTAAATATCTATTTAACTTGGCAAGTCAATTAAGAATTTGTTATTTATTTACAATGACGGCCTACCCCAGCCAAAAACCCTAACAACTCTGGGCCAATTGTGGGAGTCCCATAGGGCGGCGCAATCACGGACGGTTGTGATACAGCCTGGAATCGAACCACGCCTCTAGCACTGAGATGCAGTGCCTGCAGCGCCACTCGGGTGCCCCATTAGAGCTGCAGAGACAACAAATTATGAACAATAGCTCTCTCTCTGCACTTTGTTCCATACAGGTTTAGAAGTCATGTCTTCCAGGTGATGCTCAGCATTATAACGTTTTATTTGATGTGGTTATAGTTAGTTAACTGCTCATATATGGCTTCACTTCTTTATTCAATTCTGTCCATGGCCACAAGGGGGCAGAGGAACAATGACAGACTTTCACTGTGTCCATCTCATTCTCCAGACAGATGTGCTGAGTTTGATGCTTTTCAGAGGGTCTGCTAATAAATGAGTGGATTAGACTGAACTGGGGTGAATCAGGCAATGGCCAGTCACATGACTGGCTAAAACCGGTGAGGGCGGAGTACCCTGCTCAAATTGAACAGTAATATGCTCAACCTGGTCATATTGTCAACATGGCAGCATGATGGATCATTCAGAACAAAATGTATTTTCCATAAAAATGTATGTTCACATTTTCAAACTAGCTTTCTTTTGGACAGTAGATGGTGATATATCAATAGCAAACAGTTGTGCAGGTGAACATGAAATTCTAACTCATTACTCCATGTGTTATATCACTTTTGTTTCGTGCGGGGCACCCAGCTCATGCCAGGGAAGACTCACAGATTTAAAAAACGAATGCAATCACTTTTAACCATGTGCAAAATCAGCCTACCCTGTGAACAGAGTGGGTAAAAATGAATCCCCTCAGTAATTGCTTGTGTTTTACAGGCATGGCGTCAACTCCAGTCACCCCTCTGCTCTCATCCATCACACAGAAAGGGAGAAACTATTTTGTTATCACAGACAAAGGAGTTTAAATCAAATTTAACTATAAGAACTACCAGAACAAGTCGTGTATATTTTGTATTGAATGTGTTAACATTTTATGGAGTTTAACATACATTTTTTAGAACACCTTGTTTACCCATTCACTCTGTCCTTCACCCAGGTGTTAAGAATAAGAATCATCTTGTATTGTTTCTCAATTAATATACTACAATCTGTACTCTAATAAATGTTATTGTATGGATGTTTTACTTTGTGTTACATTTTTGCACATGTAATATGTCATTAGACTTTAGCTACAATATTGTCACTTGCCAGCCCTCTGATGTTGCCAGGACGCTTGTGTGGGAGTGGCTGTCTGTTGCTAAGAAAGGTCTCCCGGAAGTGGCCGCGTCCTCGTATTTTCCAGACCATATTTTCCTGGCTTGTTTGCAGCAGCGCGTCTGCTGCTTGACGAGCAGTTGGTTTGGTGACTTGTCAACAGAAACATGGCTGCCTCTGCGTCCGGGAAAGCATACCGAAACGATAACGCTTCCACGGGCAGTCAAAAATGCACGGAAGAGCCCCCTGCACCGACGCGGGAGATAATCAAACCGTCTATCATGGAGCTCACCAAAGAAGTGCGGACCAATATCCTATGCACCGTAGAAGGATGTGGCAAGATTCTACCGAACACGCCAGCCCTGAACATGCATCTCGTGAAGTCCCACAGAGTAAAGGTAGCTAGCTTGTTAGCCTATTTGCAAGTTAACCAAAGGGGCTTCTGACATATTCCAACACGTTGTCTTTCTATTTTTCAATTAATGATCCTTGTATCACTAACTAGTTACGCTAGGTAGTTAGAGGCATGCTTATTGGGAAAACGGCAAGTCATTGTGCACTGTTTGAGGCCAGTTCTTTGAAGTTGGCTAGCAACAACTGTATATTGCTGATAACGTTACTTAATTACTATTGTGTTACATTGCTTTAAGCAGTGTTTCAATCATCCTAGGCTAGGATCATAGCTGCATGAGACTGATTATCCGCGCTAATGTTAAGTTAACTAGCTTTCTTGTACTGCCTTTACATGTCAGCCATACAAATATATTATCTGTTAAAATCCACACGTTTAGATGCGCACAATAATACGAATATTGTGGATATTCAGATTAATATAATAGTAAGTTTAAAACGTTTACATGCTTTGCAAGAACAACGATTTCACTAATAATCCTGTTTTTATGGACACATCTGAAATTAGGCTACTGATGGGACTTTTGATTAAATGCAGAAAATCGCCAATGAAAATAAACGTTCTACCACATTGACCATGTTATATTTGAAAAGACGATCTGATTCTGCGTTAGGACATAATGTGTGTAAGTGATAAGATGCATACTTTCAGTTTTCCGAACTCACGCAGGGAGGCTTGCGCTACGGGTGCTGGCACATGCGCAGATCAAATACACAGCTGGAACGACGATTAAACTGTTTACATGCCATAATTCGAAGGTTGCTCCGAAAACCTGGTGTTTTAATCGGTTTATGTTTACTTCGATTATGACCTTACGCCGATTAAGATAAGCAGAGTAAGGTGTTTACATGACTAATGCCAAACTCAGTTTAATATCGAATTATTTGTGTGCATGTAAACATGCATGTCTCCATGCCCACATAGCCTAACTGTGTGTCATATTATTGAGTCATTTGGTTCTCAAGACGTTTCTGGAAATTCAAGCAATTAAAATAGCCCTCAGTGAATTAATGTTTAAATGGCTGAAGAAGATGGGCTAAACCTGAGATGTGCAATGAAATCAGTCTGGTCATACAACCAACTGTCGCACTGTCTTTAGGCTAAATATGAATACTAGTTATAGTAAGGGAAAGTCTTGGAGACAATGGTCCTCCTCTTTAACTGAAATGTATGCAATGTCCTGGCCTAGTCTTGCTGCCCCGTAGGAGTCCTAGTGATTCCAGTTTCCCCCAAATGAATGCTGGGATCTAGCAATCTTTTGGCTTTCTACAGACTGAGCTCGTTGAAAAAAAGAAAAGGTGAATGTTTGAATTAGGTCAGAAAAGCACTTCATGCTCCTCATTCCCCCACATAAATGCTAACTGTTCTCAATATTGAACTAATTCAACTGGGTCTAATGCAGGAGAATGAGAGATGGAGGAGAAAATGCATGGTGCAGCAGTTCATTAAGGAAACTGTCAATCAGAACAAAATGGTGTCAATTGAGCATAGTCGTAGATGTCTATGACTGTGAAAGGGCTGACAGTAGAGGCAACGCTACCCTTGCTTTCGAGAACCCAGGGCATTATTCCTTATCACACAGGTTCTCCGCTATAGGCACCGTTTACCACTGGGACCATGTGACTACAATCCCAACGCTCTGTTTTAACGTTTAGAAACGCCAATTATCGCTTGCGATGCGGTCTTCGAAACATATGGAACTTAAATTTCATTTCAAGGTGAAATAATCTTTCAATAAAATATATTTACTGTAGCAGGTTTGCACAGATCCATACGGCTGTGTGCGTCCAGCCACACACAACACATCCTCGCCAGTTACGCTTACACACAGATGTTCGAGCAGGCTAGATGGCTAGTTAGTACAGGTGGTCGCCTCTGTCTTCCGTATAAAACCGCTGTAACATGGAGCTATGGCCACGTGGAAACACTTAACTATTTAAAGGTGTGTAGTAATTTAACCTTTTGTTAAAAAAAATATTTATATATATATATCACTGATATTAAAGATGTTACTTATTACATTTCCAAAATCGTATCGCAAGCAATGCGTGTTAACATTCAGAATTAGCGGCGGGGCTCATAACAGAACTGCCCCGGCCAGAAGATACCTTCATAAATAGACACTAAAGGTAGTTAATGGGCTAACGCTACTCAACTGGAGTCATCAGGCCAGGAAAGCACAGGCTGCTGTTCCTCCGCTGTTACGTACTGGCCAGGCTTGTTCTGTTTTATTAATTGATGCAGAAAGAGATGCAATTTGGGTTATAACACGGTTGTCGCTGGACACTCACTGTGCCTTAGCTCGACTGAACTGCCATATCACGTTTTAGAATCAATTTAGTTTCACACACTTCTGAACATTACAACAGGTACGCCCGACTAGCATCACCACCCTGGATGGTTCCGACCTAGAATATGTGGACATCTGTAAGTACCTAGGTGTCTGGCTAGACTGTAAACTCTCCTTCCAGACTCATATCAAACATCTCCAATCTAAATTCAAATCTAGAGTCGGTTTTCTATTCCGCAACAAAGCCTCCTTCACTCACGCCGCCAAACCTACCCTAGTAAAACTGACTATCCTACCGATCCTCGACTTCGGCGATGTCATCTACAAAATAGCTTCCAATACTCTACTCAGCAAACTGGATGCAGTTTATCACAGTGCCATCACTTTTGTTACTAAAGCACCTTATACCACCCACCACTGCGACCTGTATGCTCTAGTCGGCTGGTCGTCGCTACATATTCGTCGCCAGACCCACTGGCTCCAGGTCATCTACAAGGTGGAGCTTTACCTAGCATGGACTTAATTCAGTTCACTGGTCACGATGGCAACACCCACCCGTAGCACGCGCTCCAGCAGGTGTATCTCACTGATCATCCCCAAAGCCAACAGTTCTCTGCTGCCTGTGACTGGAACGAATTGCAAAAATCGCTGAAGTTGGAGACTTATCTCCCTCACCAACTTTAAACATCTGCTATCTGAGCAGCTAACCGATCGCTGCAGCTGTACATAGTCCATCGGTAAATAGCCCACCCATTTTACCTACCTCATCCCCATACTGTTTTTATTTATTTACTTTTCTGCTCTTTTGCAAACCAGTATCTCTACCTGCACATGACCATCTGATCATTTATCACTCCAGTGTTAATCTGCTAAATTGTAATTATTCGCCTACCTCCTCATGCCTTTTGCACACAATGTATATAGACTCTTTTTTTCTTTTTTCTACTGTGTTATTGACTTGTTTATTGTTTACTCCATGTGTAACTCTGTGTTGTCTGTTCACACTGCTATGCTTTATCTTGGCCAGGTCGCAGTTGTAAATGAGAACTTGTTCTCAACTAGCCTACCTGGTTAAATAAAGGTGAAATATTTGTTTATATATATATTAGCCTACTGTACTAAGCAGGCTGTAGTGTAGACTAGTCACACTTCCTGTCAAACTTTGCATGTTAAACACTTTTGATGACCTGACTTCTTGAAGCAGCCTACTGACAGATTTTCAGTTTGTATTTCCTAGCTGCGATGCTGCTCAGCAGACCCTACCCAGGCTGTCTTGTAGCAGACATAAACAAAGCTATCTCTGCCCTGCCTGCCTGTATCAAAGTCTGGCAATGCACTGTGCTTGGATAATGTTTTGCACTATGCAGGATGTTTATGTATATTAGCCTGACTTCCATCAAAACGTCTCTTTTACTAGTACTGTACAAATTTTGGACTCCCGAGTGGCGTAACGGTCTAAGACACTGCATCTCAGTGCAAGAGGCATCACTGCAGTCCCTGGTTCGAACCCAGGCTGCATCACATCCGGCTGTGATTGGGCGGCGCACAGTTGGCCCAGCGTCGCCCAGCGTCGTCTGGGTTTGGCCGGGGTAGGCCGTCCTTGTCAATAAGAATTTGTTCTTATTTGACTTGCCTAGTTAAATGAAGGTTAAATAAAAAAAACAATGACACAGTAAATGTAGCCTGCTAGGTGACCTTGACCAGTGAAATAGTGCAATGCTAATAAGGATGGTTAGGATGTACACACGGGTCAATGCCCGTAGCCTGTGCTGTACTCTTACATAAGCATCATGCTGCTGTTCATTGAGTTAATGTAATGTGCTGCTGACAGCTGCTTCGGCACGGCTATCTGGAGACTGCCAGGAGTGTGGAGTGATGTAGCACACTGGAAAGCACAAACTCGATATGCTGTTAAACTAATAACTTTAATCTGAACCTCCTTTAAAGTCATAGATGTGGACCCTCCATCTGGACCACCTTCGTCTGTGTATTTGACATTCATATGGTTTTCTACAAAGGATAAATGGCGTGTCCATCCACTCGATGTTTTCATTGTAATGGTACTCCAAGGCTAAAACCATCACTAACTAAGGTATAACTAATACCTAGGCCTAGCCTTTAGCTCAGCGATCTTGAGAGTTGTGCTGATGGCCTACCTTTCTACTTGTTGTTGGTTAGCCTACATTATTTCAGTGCTGATAGATGACACTAAATCTTAAGCCTATAATATCACAATCTAATTCATCCTCTCTCTCCATAGGACGGCCTTGTCAACCCCACCATCAGGAAGGACATGAAGGGCTCCCAGAAGCTCTACTGTTGTCCCATAGAGGGCTGTCCACGAGGCCCCAACAGACCCTTCTCCCAGTTTTCCCTGGTTAAACAGGTACCACATCCCTACAGTCAGTCTAAGATCTGTATAATGACAGAGATAGCCTGGCTGAAATCACCTGAGTCAGACTCATGCGGATTGTCTAATGAATGGAATGACTGAGACAGACATTTCCTCCTAATCACTTTCCACTCCTGCTTTGGATCTCCCCTGAGATGCTGATGGTGGATGGGAATTGTAAATGATTGGAAAGCGTGTCTAATAATTACGTCTCAATAGAGAGTCTTTTGCAGTATAACTAGGAAATTGGAATTAGTGAACAAGAAGGGAATAATACATTCTTTTATTGCTTTTTTTCCAGTTCGTGTAACGAGTAACCTCCTCTCATAGCCCTATGTAGTGTTGAAGTTGGAAGTTTACATACACTTAGGTTGGAGTCATTAAAACTCGTTTTTCAACCACTCCGCAAATTTCTTGCTAACAAACTATAGTTTTGACAAGTCTGTTATGACATCTACTTTGTGCATGACACAAGTCATTTTTACAACAATTGTTTAAAGACAGATTATTTCACTTTTAATTTACTGTATCACAATTCCAATGGGTCAGAAGTGTACATACACTAAGTTGACTCTGCCTTTAAACAGCTTGGGAAATTCCAGAAAATGATGGCTTTAGAAGCTTCTGATTTAGCTAATTGACATCATTTGAGTCAATTGGAAGTGTACCTGTGGATGTATTTTTAAGGCCTACCTTCAAGCTCAGTGCCTCTCATGTGAAAATCAAAATAAATCAGTCAAGACCTCAGAAAAAAAAATTGTACACCTCCACAAGTCTGGTTCATCCTTGGGAGCAACTATGTTCATCTGTACAAACAATAGTACGCAAGTATAAACACCATGGGGCTACGCAGCCGCCATACCGCTCAGGAAGGAGACATATTCTGTCTCCTAGAGATTAACGTACTTTGGTGCGAAAAGTGCAAATCAATCCCAGAACAACAACAAAGGACCTTGTGAAGATGCTGGCGGAAACCGGTACAAAAGTATCTATATCCACAGGAAAAAGAGTCCTATATCGACATAACCTGAAAGGCCGCTCGGCAAGGAAGAAGCCACTGCTCCAAAACCGCCATTAAAAAGCCAGACTACGGTTTGCACCTGCACATGGGGACAAAGATCGTACTTTTTGGAGAAATGTCCTCTGGTCTGATGAAACAAAAATAGAACTGTTTGGCCGTAATGACCATCATTATGTTTGGAGGAAAAAGGGGGATGCTTGCAAGCCGAAGAACACCATCCCAACCGGTAAGCACGGGGGTGGCAGCATCATGTTGTGGGGGTGCTTTCCTGCAGGAGGGACTGGTGCACTTCACAAAATAGATGGCATCATGAGGCAGACATTTTTTGTGGATATATTGAAGCAACATCTCAAGACGTCAATCAGGAAGTTAAAGCTTGGTCGCAAATGAGTCTTCCAAATGGACAATGACTCCAAACATACTTCCAAAGTTGTGGCAAAATGGCTTAAGGACAACAAAGTCAGGGTATTGAAGTGGCCATCACAAAGCCATGACCTTAATCCCATAGAAAATTTGTGGGCAGAACTGAAAAAGCGTGTGCGAGCAAGGAGGCCTACTAACCTGACTCAATTACACCAGCTCTGTCAGGAGGAATGGGCCAAAATTCACCCAACTTGTTGTGGGAAGCTTGTGGAAGGCTACCTGAAATGTTTGACCCAAGTTAAACAATTTTAAGGCAATGCTACCAAATACTAATGGAGTGTATGTAAACTTCTGACACACTGGGAATGTGATGAAAGAAATAAAAGCTGAAATACATTTTTCTCTCTACTATTATTCTGACATTTCACATTCTTAAAATAAAGTGGTGATCCTAACTGACCTAAAACAGGGAATTTTTACTCGGATTAAATGTCAGGATTTGTGAAACTGAGTTTAAATGTATTTGGCTAAGGTGTATGTAAACTTCAGACTTAACTGTATAATCTGCTCTATCCAGCACTTTATGAAAATGCATGCAGAGAAGAAGCACAAGTGTTCCAAGTGCAACAACGGCTACAGCACAGAGTGGGACCTGAGGCGCCACATAGAGGACTGTGGGAGGACCTACTGCTGCACGTGTGGCTGCCCCTACGCCAGCAGAGCAGCGCTACTGTCACATATCTACAGGACCGGCCACGAGGTCCCCACAGAACACCGGTAGAGTGTACAAAACATTAGAAACACCTGCTCTTTCCATGACATAGCTTTCACCTGGTCAGTCTATGATCCCTTATTGATGTCACTTGTTAAATCCACTTCAATCAATGTAGATGAAGGGGAAGAGACAGGTTAATTAAATATTTTTAAGCCTTGAGACAATTGAGACGTGTATGTGTGCCATTCAGAGGGGCGGGGGGGGGGGGGTTATACAAATCAATATTACTAAGGTTTTGTTCACTTGGTGTATACTGGATATCATCCTGGAGGGCAGTGTTTCCATTAGCCGGTTATTGGGGGGTTTTGGCCGATTTAAAAAAATACACAAAAGGCATAAAATATAAGCATTGCCAGAGACATTGTCCAGCAAAAAACATCCTCCATAAATCATATTAGCTACGCATGGAGGTTGGTTCACGTCGTCTTTCAATGATCTCTCTACTTTGCCTGTTTAACTGCCTGCCTGTCTGTCTTGAGCTCATGCTCTCACTAGCAAATTAGCATTGTATCAACTGGAACAGGCCCACAAAATGTTCACATGCCAGTCTGACACACAGCTGCATGCACGTGCCTCAGGGGAGAATGATGATTTTATGCTACATGAATCTCCCTAAAATAGAATTTACAGTAATATCCACCCAGGAGGAATATAGGATATTAAATAATCGTGCTTCCCTACTTGAATCTACTGCCTGTTTGTGTAGTTAACTCAAAAATGCTTGTCTAGCTACTGAACCAAGGTTGAAGGTACAGACAAGTCGACAAATAGACACTGAAACAAAGGATTTTTACAAGCCAGATGGACAGATTGAGACATGCATTGTGCAAGGAGCCAATGTTCACTTGGTAGGCTATCCTTCCTCCTGCATATTGCAGTCACTTCCATGTGGTGTCATTGAATCGGCAGTGGATGCTCCTAAAAGCATTAGTCTACACATGACATTCAAATGGTTTTCTATTAAAAAAGACTTTGGTTGGACATGCTGTTGGAGGGGACTTAAAGATGGTGTGGACACGTGGTGGCAGAGGCTCAACGTCTTCAAGTGTCATGCAGTTTATCCAGTAAACCATGTCATTACTCAATAACAGATCATGTTGGGACAAACGCCTGCATGCACAACGTGGCTTGAGAACAGACCTTGAATTTGACTGCACATCGATGCTGCCACTGCACCTTGCTTTTATTAGTGTTTGTCAAAGCTTTAGAACTACCTACTGCTGTTTTGTCTGCTTGACATATTCTCTCCTCCGCCCGGTGTTTGCAGGTATCCACCAGTGAAAAAGCGGAAGATGGAGAGACAGATAAGTGGAGAGGAAAAAGTCAAGCCCAGTGAATTCATGTGTCAGATCATAAAAACAGACAGAGAACTTTCAGAGGACTCCCTCCCTTCAGACAGGGTCTGCCACAACAACCCCCCTAAACACCTCCAGAAACTCCTCCTACCCAAGCCCAAAGTGGCTCTGGTGAATTTCCCTGTGATGCAGTTGGCCCATCTCCCTGTCCTCCTCCCCTCCACAGAGAGCGGGGTTCTGAGGTCTGTGGTGCTGGCTGTGGACAGCCAGGGCTCCTTCAGCACCCTCCACCTCATGCCCCAGTCCATGGGGGCCATGGTGCCTCACCTGGACCCTAAGACCCTGGGCTTCAGGGGCAGCACGCCTGCCTCCCGCTCCAGTCTGGGGCCTGTCAGCATGGGGGTGCAGGTAAGTCTGGAGTCATTGGGCTCTGGCGATGACCTAGGAGGGACCAGGGGGAGCAATACCTCCACCAACATCCAGACAGACATCTCATACTTGTCCAGGATGCCTATGGGGGTCGGGGTGGGGACGGAGATGTGCCCCGTTGGTGAGTCGTCGGTCTCCTCGTGTTCTCAGACAGATATTAGTGTGAGTGCTCAGGTCCTGCTGCCGGTCAGTGTAGAGACCCAGACGTTCCCCTCGAAGGCCAAAGCCACCACCACCATCGGGGCGCAGACAGATACCCACACCCTCAACCAGCTGCCCTGCCCCTATTCCTCCCCATCCCAGTCCCCCTACATTACCAAGCAGACCCAGACCAGACTCGCCCTGGCTGGGTCAGAAGAGAGGGCTCAGATGGACCAGGCCATCATGTGCTCAGACCTCTTCGACAGTTACTCCCTCAGTGTCTCAACACAGACGGCACTGACAGACGGAAGCTTCAGAACCCACGGTGTAGACGACCCCCTCTCCGGTGTCGGTAACGGTCTCTATGACAACGACAAGTCAGCAGGAGGCATGTGTTTTGGCGTGCAGACAGACGATCTCCAGTCGGGCAGCGTGGCGGACAACCAAACCCAGACCACCTTGGCTCTGTTCAACGACTTGGAGAATATCTTTTCAGGTCACTCTCTGTCCGGTCACCAGACGCAGATGGATTCTTCAACAGGCTGTGGGTCAGGTCTGGGCTCTGTTCAGGAACAGCACACGGGCATCGACTTTGACTTTGAGGAATTCCTGAACGCGGCCCACATCCAGACCCAGACGGAGGAGAGCGAGCTGAGCGGTCTGGGGGCCGACACACCCCTGGAGGTCCTGGATATCCAAACCCAGACAGACTTCCTCCTCCTGGAGGGCCTGGGAAACAGTGAGGGGCCGGGCCGGAGCCAGGCCAGCGACCTGGAACTGGAGATGTTTGACACCCAGACCCAGACGGACCTCAACTTCCTGCTGAAAGCCGGAGGCCACATGCCACTGGGCGACATTCTGCGACAGTCCAGCTTCTCCATGAGCACAGACTCCTCTGACACTGAGACACAGACCGACCTCCACCGACCGCTGACACCAACACCAAACTCCAACACCCTTCCCTCTGTGTCCCAGGGTGACCAGGCCAGGCTCTTGAGCAGCACGGAGACTCAGACGGTGACCGACGCATCTTCTGAGGGCCTCGGAAACCTCTTCCTGACCAGCAACGAGACCCAGACAGTCATGGACGACTTCCTGTCAGCTGACATGGCCTGGAACATGGAGTCCCACTTCAGCTCGGTGGAAACGCAAACGTGTGAGGAGTTGTTTGCTCTTTCAGCACTCTGAGAAGCCCATCAGCTGACCCCCCCCCCCCCCCACACACACACACACACACACAGGGCTACCACCTCAGCCCACACAATATGTTTCTGGTTTCCGTCAAGGAGGTCCTGGGATCCAACTCATCATCCTCTACAGTCTATGTCCCTCTACTACTGGAGGTTTAGGTGTAGAAGTGAGCCGCCTTAAGAAGTCTTAGGACATTCTACAGGGGGGTAGCATGTCTAGGATAACATGTCCAGACATCTCCCTCATGCTAGCTCTAAAGCACTTTATTATCAGTTCATGGATATGATTTCTCATCCTTGTTTACATGTTTATTTGCACGTCTTACTACTTAAATATATATTTTGTCTGAAAAGCCAGTTTAGTCCGTTTTCAAAGTTTGAACACTGTTTGCTGTAAGAGAGTATGTAATGCCTGTTGAGCCTTTCCTTAATCATACTGCTGTTGAATGACTTCCGGCAGTTTTGATGTGGCACAAACGTATTAGTGAAATTCTAAAATAGTTGCCACACTCCCATTGTTGACATGTGTTTGTGAAGTACAGTCTTGTAGAATTGCCCCATTGTTACAGGGCCACCCACCTATAAGCTGGGTCATCGCGTTAGGAGACTAGCCTGTCATCATCTTTGACTTATTCATTAGCTGGCTGTAAGTGTATAGCAGCACAGTGTGCTAAAGTGATACAACACTGTAGAGAAACACTATGAGGATCTAGCTACTCACTAGTCACTGTGATTACATTGTGATTGTGTATGTCCACCACCACCATATACAGTGCCTTAAAGTATTCACACCCCTTGATTTTTTTCCACATGTTGTTGTGACAAAGTGGGATTAAGTGGAACAAAAAATTGAAAATAAAACGAATATGTCTTCATTAAATAAGTATTCAACCCCCTGAGTGAATGCATGTTAGAATCACCTTTCAATTACAACTGTGAGTCTTTCTGGGTAAGTCTTTAAGAGCTTTCCACACCTGGATTGTGCAACATTTGCCCATTTATTTTCAGAATTATTCAAACTCTGAATTGGTTGTTGATCATTGCTAGACAACCTTTTTTGGGTCTTGCCATAGATTTTCAAGTAGATTTAAGTCAAAACTGTAACTTGGACATTCGGGAACATTCACTGTCTTCTTGGTAAGCAACTCCAGTGTAGATTTGGCCTTGTGTTTAAGGTTATTGTCCTGTTGAAAAGTGAATTAATCTCCCAGTGTCTGGTGGAAAGCAGACTGGACCAGGTTTTCCTCTAGGATTTTGCCTGTGCTTAGCTCCATTACGTTTCTTTTTTTATCCTGAAAAACTCCCCAGTCCTTAATGATTACAAGCATACCCATAACATGATGCAGCCACCACTATGCTTGAAAATATGAGTGGTACCCCAAACATAATACATTGTATTCAGGGCAAAAGGTGTATTGCTTTGCTACATTTTTTTGTATTGTGGAGTAAATACAATTGATCCATCCTCCATTTTCTCCTATCACAGCCATTAAACTATTAACTGGTTTAAAAGTCACCATCGACCTCATGGTCAATGGTGTGCGGTTTCCTTCCTCTCCTGCAACTGAGTTAGGAATACACCATCCAAAGTGTAATTAATAACCTCACCATGCACAAAGGGATATTCAATGTCTGATTTCTTTATTTTTATCTGTCTACCAATAGGTGCCCTTCTTTGCGAGGCATTGGAAAACCTCCCTGTTTTTTTTTGGTTGAATCTGTGTTTGAAATTTACTGCTTGGCTGAGGGACCTTTCTGATAATTGTGTGTGTGAAGGGTACAGAGATTAGATTTTTTTTTTATTACTATGTTAAACACTTATTGTACACAGTTTGAGTCCATGCAACTTGTTATGCACATTTTTACTCCTGAATTTATTTAGGCTTACCATAACAAAGGTGTTGAATACTTACTGACACCAGACATTTAATCTTTTCATTTAGTTTGTACAATTTCCTAAAACATAATTCCACTTTGACATTATGGGGTATTGTGATAAGGCCAGTGACAAAACAAATCTTAATTTAATCAAGTTTAAATTCAGGCTGTAACACAATTTTTGGTGTGGAAAAGGCAATGGGTGTGAATACTTTCTGAAGGTTCTGTATAACAACCCCACTAAACGTTACTGAACATAAACTGATGAAATATTACAATTTCTATCAACATTTTCTTGAACTACACTCTAAAGTCTATCGTATTAGTCAAAGCTAGCTGTTGGTATCATTACAATATTTTACCTCATTTGCACATGCATCCCATTCAAATTTCAAGAAACAGACATTTGTTGAGAGTTTTATTGAATGTGAACTTCAGAAAAGAGCTCCAAGTTTAGAGTATTTGTCCATGTTGGATTTTGATCTGTTGGTGCCTTAAGACAAGTATTTTTCATGGTGTATTTTATGTTTCCGTTGGTCAGTGATGCTCTAAGCAGCTTTACGAGGTAGGAAGAAGTTCAGGATCAAAATGTATTTAACATTTACATTATATTTATTTGTGGAGGGTGTATTGGAAGAATACTTCATATACTTGAGTGTCTTTAATTTGCATGTTGAATATGTTTGAATGCCTACTATGAGTTGTATTTGGAAAAAGCTGTGTTGTGTTACACATCCAGGTTCTAAGAATGTAATGCAGTATTTTTTTCCAAGGCAGCATTTGCCCTACTGTGGTACACTATCAATATGTGAAGAAGTGTACCCAGAAACGGCAGAATGTAGCCTACATGACACTGTCCCCATACTACACAACATGGCTTCGTTTTTGCACTGCATCTTAAAGTGATCGAAACAGGACTGTTTCATTCCAGTTTAGAACAGACTTTCATACTCAACCACTTTTCATAACAATGTATTGTGCTGTACTGAAAACACTACTTCTGTTTAATTTATCGTTCTTCAACTTATAATAGCGCTTAGGGGAGAAACTGCCTTGCTTAAAAACATGTACATTAGACTACATGGCAGGGTTGAAGTCAATTCTATTTGTATTCCAGGCAATTGAGAAAGTAAAGTAAACCAAATTCCAATTCTGAATTTTCCTCATTTTGAAGAGAACTGGAATATCAATGTACTTCCTGAATGAAATGGAATTGATCCTAACCGTGCTACGTGGGGATGTCAACTTCAGCGCTTTGGTTTTTCTCAGTAGGGAGTGCATGCAGTCTTTGGTGCCAATATCATTTATTTCAGTTGCATTTCTGTTTGCAGCCTTATCTGTTGTATTTCAGTTGCCTGAATGTGTAGATGGGTCGATCAAGGTTGCCTCTTGTGTTGATGCTATTCGGCAGACGCTCATAATAAACTCTTCATAAAGGGTTGATTGTTTGAGTTGATGTAGTAGCTGGTTGTTTGTACTAGCTTAGTTCCAGTACACTTCAAATCAAAGGACAGTAATGCAGTGCTGTATAAAGCCAAGTCAAATATTTTGTTACTGGTTAAAGCACACACTACTTTTGATTTACAACACCATACTCAATATTGTACAACCTCAATGTGCTCTTTTTCGGTAAATGTCAGTCACATTTTTCACCTGGGTTGTGTGGCAGTACAAGTTAGTTTGCTATGTACATGTATTATGCTCAGTCTGTTTGAATACAGGATTGTAATTGTGTAAGTCATTTGGAATATGATACTAATCCCTCTGCCCACACACCTATGCTGTCACAGCCCCTCAGAGTCACAGTGTGGTTCACTTCTAGCATGTAATTCAATAGGCTACCAATGACATCTTCACATGGGTTGGAACACTACAATCACTGACTGCTCATTCCATTAGAGTGCACTAGCATGCTTTGGCAATGGCTCATATGTTTTGTCTTGATGAGGAGTTCTGACATAAGAATGTCTGCAGTTTAACATTCAGGAAACCAAGAAACCGACCCAGACCTCAGCATTGTAGAGTAGGTAGCATAGTTGCTGAGTAACTAAAAGCTCAAGTGTGAGCACTACAATAAAAGCACATGCAAAATGTAGGACTGAAATCACACATGCATACATACATTTATCACTCCATTTAAAATGATTCACTCATGTCCAGGTGCGTGGAGGGTTTATAATTAAGGAAGGCTGAGGTGGTATAGCCTATAAATCACATAGAACTAACAAATCTGTAAACTCATGTAAATTCCATGTAGTTTAATACGACCAAGTTGAATTAGTCACAGCTTTTTTTTTATATACAGTCATCAGTGTCATACAAAAAATATGAAGAAATTTCACTAAGTTTATTTTTAATCACAAACCCACAGAGGCTGAGCTTTTGGTTTGGGAGAGAGTATGGAGTGCGAAGTAACAGTCTCTGTTCAGAGTAGTCTCTGTGCAGAGGCTGGGATGGGCACCCTGGTTCCAAACAGAATGGGCAGTTGTGGCTCTGCACGCTTCAGAATCTTAGTCTTCAGTCCAAAGTAGAGTCTATGAGCACTGCTGGTCCGGGGATCCTGTCTGAGGTGTCTGTCCAGGGGGTAGGTGGCACGGGGTAGAGGATCTGACAGTGTGCTGAGGGGCATGTCACATCTCTTGGGGACAGGGATGCTGAATGCAGACAACAGGTGGCGGCTCTGCTGGCTCTCCACACCTCCTCCGCTCTCCCAGGCAGGCGTGACACCGTCTGACCCAGCCTCTGCGGTCTCCCCGTCTGAGGCGCTGCGTCCCGGTCCAGCCTCCCCCCTCCGGAGCTGGCTGGTGACCTTAGGGTGTCTGGGCTGGGAGGCCTTCACGGGCGGTAGGACGGCGAAGCTGTTGATGATCAGCGTCATGGGACACTCTGAGGCTGAGTGGTGGTGACCCTGCGAGGGGGCCAAGCCCAGCAGTGAGTCACTGATCTCACACACCTCACCCTTGTCCTCCATCATCTTGTCTCGGAGTGTCAGTTGCTGTGTGGCTTTCTGAAGGTCCCTGAAGGACTCTGGTGGGGACTCCTCTGAAGAGATGCTAGAGGTGTGACTGTAGGGTCTGTTCAGGAAGTCTCCCAGGCTTGTGGGGGAGGTTTTCGCCCATGGGTCCAGGGTGGAGTCCCAGAAGGACTCAGGGGAGTGGGTTAAACTGGATTCAGAGTCAGGGGGGTCCGAGAGCTTCACGAGGTCCACACACAGGTGGCAGTGGTGGTCTGTGTCTCCAGTCTTGACCCTCTTTCCTCTCCTCTGGGTCTGAACCAGGCAGCCAAGTGGAGTAGTTCTACCCCAGCCCCGGATCTGTCTCAACAACAAACACAACAGCATTAAGGGAAACGTAATTACATTTTAATCAGTGTTTCGCAATTTAGACAAAATTAGGTTTCACCTTTTAAGATGATTTCTGAGATTGAATGTAGTTATAAACAATGAATAAACATACTAACACTGTTTCACTTTGTCTTAACTCGCATGAAATTGAAGTGTGTATCTGGAATAACGCAATAACATGACACTGGCTGAATATCATTCACAATCTAGCCAAAAATAAAAGAGTAACCGCAGTGTATTACTCACAGCTTCCTCCCATCCGGAGAGACAGAGAAACTCAAATGGCTCCTGCTCTTTGGATGAGGTATCATCGCTGATATCCAAAAGGGCATCGACATGGCCCCTGTTGGGTAGTTGGCAGCTCTGGTCCCATCCTGTGTACTCGACTGCCACACTTCTGTCTTCAGCCACTTCTACAGGCGCCTGATCCCATTCCTTGAATTTGTCCATTCTAAGATGAGCCTTTCAGGGTGAAATCTGTTGAGAGTGAAAAAACATCCCTAATTCGGCACTCATCTTGTAGGCTCGTTGGTAAGAGTGGATATATATGTACACAAACAGCAAGCAACCTATAATGAATTGAAAGCGTTGCAAAACTATTTGTAAGATATCTGAAGACGTGTAACCTTTGACGTCAACTTTATGACGTGTTAACTCAGTGTTAACAAACTTATTAACCCTGTTTACAAAACCTGTCCATTAAATGGATACATAAACATTATCGCTAGCTAGCAAGAGAACCTCACATTTCTCCCTATCTACTAACATTAACGTTAGGTAAACACTGGCAACTTAAGTAGGAAGCTTGTTCTAATGTTAGCTGAAGCCAGAAGAAAGGCTGTTAAAGAGACAACTTACCATTAAAGTGGGTCGAGTTCGACATTTTCCTCAGCAATACCATACAAGCATTTGCTCCCTGGGGGTTTGACATTCAACTTAATAGGCAGTAACATAGAATAGTCATCAAATATTTATTACAGTTTGGCAGGTATCGGGAGACGAACCCAAACAAAGTCAAAGATGTGCTTGGCCCACGAAGTGTTTGGAGCGGAGATAGAACGTCGTTGCCATGACAACTCCGCTACAACAGGGCGCTCAGAAGTGACGTAGGGGGAAACGAAGAGAGAAATAGGAGGGGGCGTGAGAAAACAAACTGCAGTTGACAGGTTGTTGCTAATCTCCATGTTATCTAAGAAAATGTAACCGTTTCTAGACCTGGATTTGCTGCTTGTCACTATTCGTGATTTACAGCATGGTGTCCACTATGTTGCTGACTTTCATTCAATATCTATAATTAAGACTAACCCTAACATTTCTGTAATCTATAGTAAAATGTCATATACAATATAATCTAAAATAGCCCATTATAACAGTATTATAATATGCATAATATAACGTAAGGCTATAAATAGAGGGCATGGGCCTATGTTAATTTGATTCAGATGTAAATTATTTACAGGTATCTAGAATATACTCTCAAAGCTAGAGTCCTTGTTGAAACAATAACGAAGTGGCCACACAACTCTGTTTCGGTATAAAACAAAACTGAGAAAGGAAGTTGTGTGTTTTATCTCATGGCCGAAATTAGATTGCCTAGCTGCCCATCTACATCGCTCCGGGCAAACGCAACGCCCACTAACGTTTCTTCTCCGGGAAGCATTCGATATAGCAGCGGAATTAAATTCCGGATGAGTCGTCAGGCAAGAAATGAGACGTGCTATTCGGCACGTCGTGGTTCAGCCAGGCACAAACCTTATGACTGTAATGTCATGCCTCTCACTGGGTCCTCCTAGCTCTGTGCAGTTTTATGTGCACCTTGACTGTTTTGTGTTCTGTATTGTTGTCTCTACCTTCTTGACATTTGTGCTGTTGACTGTGCCAAATAATGTTTGTGCCATGTTTTGTGCTGCTACTATGTTATGTTGCTATCATGTTGTGTTGCTACCATGGTGTGTTGTCATGTGTTTCTGCCTTGCTATGTTGGTGTCTATATTGTATTTATTTTATTTTTTTAATCCCGGGCCCCGTCCCCGCAGGAGGCCTTTTGCCTTTTGGTAGGCCTTCATTGTAAATAAGAATTTGTTCTTAACTGACTTGCCTAGTTAATTAAAGGGTAAATAAATAAAAAGCTCAGCCACACACACACCTTGACTGGGGCATGCTGCTGGAAACGTGCACAAATATAAGAGAATACCCAATTTCATATTATTTCATAATGAACGAATTTGTATGCCTGTGAATTAAATCTAAAATTACGTTAGGTATGCATGTTTGGTATTTGTGGTGCGTTGTTCTAGCTGCACTTGCAGAAGCTTGGCTTATTGGTTCAGAAATGCGCAGTGTCATAGTCTGACGTGGTACTACGGCGCCTATCCGTGTGTTGATCTATGACACCTGACGGCGTGTTCCTTTCTCCGTTCCCCTGATCACGACCACTGCGAGTGCAGACCAGCGACTCTCCCGCTTTATGGAAACCGAGGCTGTGCGCTCTGTCGTGGTCATGCTACCTCCCAAGAACTGCCTCCCGAGGAACTACAGCTGCATAGCTGGGTTGTTCGGGAGCTTGACAGCAGACCCGAGATTAGAAGACGAAGAGGGGATGGAGCTGAACGGAGCAAGCGAGCCCATCGAGATGCACCATGTGGTGGATGAGAGACCAAGAGGACGGGAATCCTTCCTCAAACCCCCGCAGAGTCCGAACCTGCGCCGCAGGTGCAAGTCTCTGCCGAGCCCCATAGAGAGAGCGAAGCTTGAGATCTCCCGCAGCCGGAGTCCCTGCAGCCAGAAAAAGGTCCGTTTCGCCGACTCTCTGGGTCTGGAGCTCACCTCTGTGAAGCACTTTAATGACACAGACATGCCCGATGTGCCGGAGCGCATAATGGCGAGATTCGACAGGGGTCCCCTCCATCTGAACCCATTTGACAAGTTCCCCAGGGCACCGACCACCCAGTCTAGTTTTATGGAGCTGCAATTCAAGAACCCCGGGACTGTACCAGGCTTTACTGAGAAAGTGAAAGAAGTTAAAGTGTTGTTGGAGTGTGCTGAAGCCGACGAGTTCAGTCTGTCGGGCGTCGTGCGGGTTTTGAACATGGCTTTCGAGAAAAGTGTCTATTTGAGGTTCTCAATCAACAACTGGATAACCTTCATGGACAGTCTGACATCATATGTCCCCGAATCAAGCGACGGTGTGACAGACAAATTCTCCTTTAAGATAATCACCCCAACAACGTTTCTGGAGAGCGGAGGCACATTCCAGTTTGCTATAAGATACTGCGTTGGTGGAGATGAGTATTGGGACAATAATAACGGGTTCAACTACAAAGTGCGACGCCACAGGTTTAAGATTTCCCCACCCCGTGAGTGGGAGGATGGCTGGATTCACTTCATCTAACCTGCGTGCGCCCTTTGCGTTCTCACCGTGTGTGTAAAGCACGCAATCTCTCCACGGGCACCGCTTTACCATAATGAAGAATAGGGCTACCATAGGCTATAGCCTCTACACATTGTGTTAATGATCCAACCGCCGTGTCCAGCTGTACACTCAGTCATTTTTTACATTGTTTGGGTTATGATTTTTTCACCACCGTCACATTGGTTTTGTTTCATGTCATTATGTTTGACAGATTTGACAGGATTGAAAGACAAGCCCTTCATTAGGTGTCCGCCGTGGGAGGTAAATCTGCTGTATGATAATTCGCCTTGGTGTTGGGGACTTTGTAGTCTTGTGCCCTTTGGTGTGGCCCGACTATACTCTTATGTAATGCAGGGACATGTGCCATTGAAAACGTGCCAGGAATAGACCCCATTTAAGCGTCAGTGTCCCTCTCTAAAACGCAGCGTTGCTCGCTTCAAGCCCCACTTTTGACTATTTCATTAAACATCTTGTGCGATGTCTTAACTGTCAACGACCGCTTATACAAAACTGAGGAAAATGGTTATGAAAAACACTAAGACGGCTTCTCGCCTTCTCTCTGTTTATTTCCGATAGCATGGGACTGCTCTCACGTGCATCCCCCTGTGTACCTGTCATGCCGGATTTCAATCCGATTCTCTCATCTGAAAACTCCAGCGGATGGAGCAGGCCGAAGCTCAGTCACAACAATATTCGCACTGGATCAACAAAGGAAATATCAAATTGTCATTTGTTTTACCAATTCCTCATCTTTTCATTTTATTGGATATGCCTTATAATACCCCTTATAACTAAAGGGGAACGCTGCTGTGCTTTTATCTTGATCAATATTGGGTGTATTCAGTTTTATAACTATTTGAACATTAATATTTCAATGTTGGGGTAATGATTAAACCCTCTCTATAGCACTGCTCAACGAGATGATGTTAGAAAAAAGAAATCATCCCACGAGCTTTGTTCGCTGGTTATAAATGCACCATAATTTTTTTTTCTCCAGAGGATGGTAACCAATAGTAGGAGAGTAGACTGTGGGTCAGAGTGGAGCCCTACTGTCTAGCAGTAGGTTAGCCTATTAGGATGCTCTGGTATAACCCTCAAACATCTTACATAATAATATGTGGATATTTACCACTCTAAAATGCCAAATAATGCATATGCTATATGCATTATTTTAAACTAGAGGACATGTATATTTGACAAAAAAAACTGTTGTACAGAATTTTTTGTACGGGATCTTATGCTAGATTTTTCTCTGCAGTGCAGTCTGCATGTATCTGACAGGTGATATTTTACAACATTCCTGTTGTGACACTCTTGATCTCAACCAGTCACAATAATTCACCAGGTGTCTTGTAAACAATAGTTGAGAATAGCTCTAACCCTAAGGTCCACTGCAGAGTCAGTCACCACTGCCTCACCCATACAGTATCTCTACCTTCTTCAAGGTTGAGCTTTAATGACAAAATCCACACGCATATCACTCCATTTTATAAGTGTTATTACACGATGATAAATTACAGAGACAGATACTGTTGGACTTTTGTTTCTGTTCCTTGTTGGACCTGAAATACAACTGTTGTTGTGGAAAATGATACATTTACCTCAGATCGTTTCTAGAGTGCGGACCTGACGATCTTCCAAAAATTCCAGGTTTCTCTCCTTTTATTCAGGTTGAACAAAACAAAACATTATTTTTTTATGAAGTACAGTAGAACCAAAATATTCAAACTCATGCCATTTTTAAAACACATCAAGTCCAGTAAAACAGTAGCATTTCATTGTCAGTATTTTGTAAATAACTTCCACTGTGCAATGTTGTATTTTACAGTAGAACTGTGGTGATGACAGCATCTGAACTACTTTTACTGATTTCAAAGTCGTAATGCAAGACTTGGCTGATGATATAGAAAAGAGCAGTGTTTGGTAGGAGCACATATCGTACAGTTGATGCTATTGCACTGGTGCTTCATGCTGAACTCATTTGTTGGCACAATGGCATCACATAATGCATGTGTCAAACTCATTCCACTGAGGGCCGAGTGTCGGCGGGTTTTTGCTCCACCCTTGTGCTTGATTGATGAATTAAGGTAAACAATTAGTAAGGAACTCCTCTCACCTGGTTGTCTTTGACACCCCTGACATGAGGTGAGGGAGCTCATTATGGATGGATGTCAAACTAAACTTAGGTTATGTAGCGCAACAGCCACAAACGGTTTGTCTACATGTGTACTGGATGTACAGCATGTTTAAATTAGAGTTTCTATTTATTTGGGTTGTTATAACTTGTGGGAGTTTTCTATGCCATGAATGCTTGGAATGTATCAATATTTTGTTTTGAATAGGACACCTCTGAGAGATCAGCAGCTTGGAGATGTATCTGTTTAGAAAATGGAATGCATCTATGAGACTAACAGATGTAGTTATGTAATATAGTTAGTTACTGTTGTCTGGCTATGGTGGTCAGTAAGAAAAGCCTGTGTTTACATGAACCAGGACTTGGCAGGAGCTTGGTCAGATAATTCAACCCTTGAGATTGAAAATGGAAAATAGACTACTCATGTGACCACTGAGCATGTCCAAATGACTCAAACAATTTAGAAGAGTTGTTTGGCTTATAGCAGAGCTGTTTGGTTTCCAGAGTCCAGCAGTTGGCTCTTTCTAATATCTCCATGGGAAATCTGTAGAGCCTGGTTGAACCAAAATAACCTCAATCACGGTCTAACGTCCACCATGACATTAACCAACCTCTAGGGCTGCACGATATGGGCAAACAAATGTAATAGCGATTTTTATTTTTAACAAATATGGTTATTGCGATTTGACGTGTGATAAATATCAAAATATTTGGGTGAACTGTTGGAATCATAGAAATATATTGAATTAAATTAAGAAGCTAAGTGGAAAGCAGCATCGTTCTTGTTTGGAACAATTTGTTGACTGCGTTGACCTGACGGAACAACATGCAAATGTATAGTCAATCATCTAACAGCGAGGGGGAGGAACTGCGCTGCTTGAGTGACAGGGGCGAGGCTTAGTGTGTGTGGGAAGCAGCCACAAGATGAAAAAAACGGAGTTAAAACCGAAAGTTACTCACGGCTGAGATGCATTTCAAAATATTGCATATGATATGGATCTCTTGCGATATGGATATGATTTTGATGTGAATTCGATTAATTGTGCAGCCCTCTCTTGAGACATGACCATTGGTTGACAACTGGTTGGCCTCACTGTGTTCAGAAGCATGCTAGTCTGTGCAGTCAGTGAGTTCCACACACGGCAACTGTATCTCCACAAAGACTACTGTGGTTAACAAGATATCACGCCTTGTCAGAGATTGTTTTATGTTCTTAAGTCTGATGAAATATAATGGTTATTTTTCCTCCTGTACCTTTTGCTTATGATTTCTGTTAACTGTAAATATTCTCTCAATAAGTGAACATGTAGTACAGTATGATTTCAATCATGAATTGTTTCAATCAAAACATTTCACTTTGTGAATATGTCATGGAGGTAAAGATGTTTTATAGGGGAAGGATGAAAGGCTTCCAGAAACAGACCGTATAGGGTTTGTCAACACAACATGAGCTATATGAATCACTTCAATATATTGGTATCACTCTGCGCCGGAGGGATACATCCGAGGTGAGGATTTACAGATTTACTCCCATGTACACCTGTGTCATGGCTGGGGTCCGCCCCTATATATAGACTCCATGGCGGTGTCACACATTCTCTACATCATTTTTGAGGCGCCTCTAGCACCGTAGAGGATTGGAGTGATCCATATAGCTCACATAACCGTGGTTACATACGTAACCTTCGTTATGTTTCACTATATTGGATCACTCCAATATATTGCTATACGCATACCAGATTAGTCTGTGCTAGAGGGACCTGGCCAGTCAGCGGCAAAGTCCCAGCGCAGGACCGGGGACCTCAGTCCACCCTGATGGTTGATGTAAGCCACCAATGCGGTGTTGTCTGTTCTCACCAGGACATGTCTTCCTTTCAGATGTGGAAGGAAAGACCGCAGGGCCATGGAGTCGTAGTGTAAAGCTAACAAAACACAAGCATGACAAACCATGGGCAGAAGATACAGATCAACCGTGCGCAGCAAGTGGAGTACTCAAGAGGAGGGGCTGCTCCAGGCTGCAAAACAGCCAGTGAGTATACTTCCACGCAAGATATTACACTTACCAGTGACTTACCAAGCGAACTTCAGAAAGTTTGTACCTCAAACCATACGGACGTCCACCGAGAAAATGAAAGAGAACTTGTCACGGCCATGGGGTCTATATATAGGGGCGGACCCGAGCCGTGACACAGGTGATCACAGGAGTAAATCTGTAAATCCTCACCTCGGATGTATCCCTCCGCCGCAGAGTGATACCAATAAATTAGAGTGATCCAATATAGGGAAATATAATCACATTTTATGAGCACTCGCTGATGTTTATCTGTTTTTATGTGTCGCATATTGAATGTCTTTCTGATATCATATTATGTCGATTAATAGCATTTCAAAAACTCAGAACTAGAAAGTCCTACTCAGAACTAGAAAGTCATCTAAAAACAATCTGAGCAAAATAGAATTTCAGGAAATTTCCTTTAAAACTGTGGTACGTCACTGAACCTTAAGCCAAAATTTGGGCGGGGTACCAGGAATGATAGGGTTATTGTATAAGGTGTAACTAAAGATGGTTCCATTGCCTTATGTTTAGAGTTCATACTGAAATGAACACATAAGAGGTCTAAGCTGTGAAGGGATGTTATGGTAGGTTGATCAACATGTGCTAATAGTCTCGAGCAGTCAAATCATACTGGATAGTATGTACTGGGACTAAGCTGAGGGGATCTTTAGGCTAAAGAGTTGCATGCATGCCACTAAAGACAACATACACTTTGGAGTATCTGAAACATCTGAAAGGAGTGACTAATGATTATAATATTGAGCTACTCAAAGTGCATAGTGCACTTTGAGTAGAAAAGTAGGAAAGCTAGGAAAAGAGGCATGGTTTGGTTTGGTATGCCTCTTCCGACTTGACATGTATTCCTGTGAATTGCTACTAACCAAGATGTTCTCCATCCCCAGTCATGTTTCATACACAGCTTTCTCTCTCACTGTGAAATGTTAAACATCTGAAATAGGTTAAATCAAGTTCGTTTTACTCATATGTGGAGTGGAGGAAGTGAATTCCCCTTGGTTTGACCTATAAGGTTATCAGTATTCGTCTTTTGAACCTATGCAAACCTTAGTACTGCAATCCATCATCTGTCTGTGTTGATGTGTCTTAGTGTCTGACGTATTGTTTGGCGCTAACGTTTATCACTGTATTCTGGCTGTTTGCATGCACGGCGGAAGTACCCCTGTTATTTTTATGGTGAGTTTGTAATCTAGCCTATATTTGATTAAAACAACGACAATAAAGGTCTTTGTGATGGGAAATTGAAATGTGTTTTAGTTTTGTCCATTTCCTTTATCATGCTACAGTCAGCAGCATGGTATATTTAAGCAATAAGGCATGAGGGGGTGTGGTATATGGCCAATATACCACGAATAAGGGCTGTTTTTATCCACAACGCATCGTGGAGTGCCTGGACACAGCCCTTAGCCATCATATATTGGCCATATACCACAAACCCCCAAGGTGCCTTATTGCTATTCTAAACTGGTTACCAATGTAATTAGATCAGTGAAAATAAATGTTTTGTCATACCCCTGGTATATGGTCTGATACACCACGGCTGTCAGCCAATCAGCATTCAGTCCTCGAACCACCCAATTTATAATAACCTTTACCTTAACCTTTCATTACAATAGCTTTATTAACTCAATTAGAATCAATGTCACAGTATCCTCTGAGATGACACAGGTTTAATACAAAGGTCTACAGATTAATTTCCCTGCAGGGTGTGATTTTGATTGTATTATGAGAGATCTCATTTTCTCCTCTGAATGATCCACTGCTGTCTGTCTGCTCTGAGCTGACTGGCTCATTTATCAGACAACCGTCTAATCCACACAGGGTCCTAGTCCTGTAGGCCATAACATGTCTTGCTGCGCTGCGGACGCCAGCCACCCAGCCCCTCGCCGCAATCATGACGAGACACATGTCCTTGAATTGATCATCTTTGTCGGCACGCCCCTCAGTGTTGCATGGGTGTGGTTGCATGGGTGGTTTTGGAGGGCAGGAGGACAGGCTGAGGGATATCTTGTGATCAAGAGGGTTGGCTTCAGGCACAATTTAGTCTCTGACATGTAGGCTGTATAACAGAGAACAGGTACTCTTGGTGTCCTTGACTTTTTCCATTCTGATGGATGGGCATATTTTTATAATGTCTTCATGGTATAGGGTATCTATTTTATATGCAAGGGCACACAGAGTTCCAGTTACAGCCGTATGATATTACCATGACATTTCATTAGCTAGTCATTGATCTGTTCAATAGATTGCATTTAGCTCTCCATTGACTAGTTTCCTCTCAAAATATTGATTGCTCTGGAGCATCATTCTATAGGACAGAATCTTAATAGTGAAAGACTCTATAGGATGGAATCTTAATGGTGAAAGACTCTATAGGACTGAGTCTGTATAGTGAAAGACTCTATAGGACGGAATCTTAATAGTGAAAGACTCTATAGGATGGAATCTTAATGGTGAAAGACTCTATAGGACTGAATCTGTATAGTGAAAGACTCTATAGGATGGAATCTGTATAGTGAAAGACTCTATAGGATGGAATCTGTATAGTGAAAGACTCTATAGGATTGAATCTTAATAGTGAAAGACTCTATAGGACGGAATCTGTATAGTGAAAGACTCTATAGGATGGAATCTGTATAGTGAAAGACTCTATAGGATGGAATCTTAATAGTTAAAGACTCTATAGGATGGAATCTGTATAGTGAAAGACTATAGGATGGAATCTTAATAGTGAAAGACTCTATAGGACGGAATCTTAATAGTGAAAGACTCTATAGGACGGAATCTTAATAGTGAAAGACTCTATAGGATGGAATCTGTATAGTGAAAGACTCTATAGGATGGAATCTGTATAGTGAAAGACTCTATAGGATGGAATCTGTATAGTGAAAGACTCTATAGGATGGAATCTTAATGGTGAAAGACTCTATAGGACGGAATCTTAATAGTGAAAGACTCTATAGGATGGAATCTGTATAGTGAAAGACTCTATAGGATGGAATCTGTATAGTGAAAGACTCTATAGGATGGAATCTGTATAGTGAAAGACTCTATAGGATGGAATCTGTATAGTGAAAGACTCTATAGGATGGAATCTGTATAGTGAAAGACTCTATAGGATGGAATCTTAATGGTGAAAGACTCAATAGGACTGAGTCTGTATAGTGAAAGACTCTATAGGACGGAATCTTAATAGTGAAAGACTCTATAGGATGGAATCTGTATAGTGAAAGACTCTATAGGATGGAATCTGTATAGTGAAAGACTCTATAGGATGGAATCTGTATAGTGAAAGACTCTATAGGATGGAATCTTAATGGTGAAAGACTCTATAGGACGGAATCTTAATAGTGAAAGACTCTATAGGATGGAATCTGTATAGTGAAAGACTCTATAGGATGGAATCTGTATAGTGAAAGACTCTATAGGATGGAATCTGTATAGTGAAAGACTCTATAGGATGGAATCTGTATAGTGAAAGACTCTATAGGATGGAATCTGTATAGTGAAAGACTCTATAGGATGGAATCTTAATGGTGAAAGACTCAATAGGACTGAGTCTGTATAGTGAAAGACTCTAGGACTGAATCTTTATAGTGAAAGACTCTATAGGACTGAATCTTTATAGTGAAAGACTCTATAGGACTGAATCTTTATAGTGAAAGACTCTATAGGATGGAATCTTAATGGTGAAAGACTCTATAGGACTGAATCTTTATAGTGAAAGACTCTATAGGACGGAATCTTAATAGTGAAAGACTCTATAGGATGGAATCTTTATAGTGAAAGACTCTATAGGATGGAATCTTAATAGTGAAAGACTCTATAGGATGGAATCTTAATGGTGAAAGACTCAATAGGATGGAATCTTAATGGTGAAAGACTCAATAGGACTGAATCTTTATAGTGAAAGACTCTTATAGGACTGAATCTTTATAGTGAAACACTTTATAGGACTGAATCTTTATAGTGAAAGACTCAATAGGACTGAATCTTTATAGTGAAAGACTCTATAGGACTGAATCTTTATAGTGAAATACTTTATAGGACTGAATCTTTATGGTGAAATACTTTATAGGACTGAATCTTTATAGTGAAAGACTCAATAGGACTGAATCTTTATAGTGAAAGACTCTATAGGACTGAATCTTTATAGTGAAAGACTCTATAGGACTGAATCTTTATAGTGAAATACTTTATAGGACTGAATCTTTATAGCCAAACACTTTATAGGACTGAATCTTAATAGTGAAAGAATATGTCAAATCTTGACTGTATTTAATACAGCAGTAATTATGCCATGAAATCCGGCACCATATCCATCATTGATTCCCTTGACTCTGACCCAGTTAGATATGAATGAGGACATTTTGAACTGAGGCCTCAGCCCCTGTTATTTTTGCTATTCACAAACCAATGATGAGGCCTTAGGGAGGATAAGAGAGAAGGGAGGGAGAAGGGTGGTAGAAGGGGTATACCCTGAGGAAACAGTCAAGCTGTTTTGCTTCTTGCCAGATGACAACTCTATCTGTGTGTGTGTGTGTGTGTGTGTGTGTGTGTGTGTGTGTGTGTGTGTGTGTGTGTGTGTGTGTGTGTGTGTGTGTGTGTGTGTGTGTGTGTGTGTGTGTGTGTGTGTGTGTGTGTGTGTGTGCGTACAGTTGCCTCTCCTAAATGTAAAGGGGCAGTTAGACAATCTCAGTTCTGATTCTAGATGTCATCCCAAGAGTCTGTGTGGAATGGGTGTAGGGGTCGTTTTGGGTACATAGTCCCTTTTTTAAATACCTCCTGGGTATAAAAACACAACAACATTAGTTTAATTTGTCACAGGTAACCTCCAGCTCACCCCTTTTAGTTGATGTGAATAAATTGAGTTTAGACCGTTGTTTTATAACAATCGTCCACCAAGTCAAACATTCATCACTAGTGAATATGATTGATAATATTATTATACTCCAGCCTAGCCTGCTCTGACTCAGTGTGTATCAGTCAGCAGTGTCTGGGGGACCACATCAGAACACAAGTAGTCAGAGAACCAGACAAACAGAGAAGCCAAACAATTGGGGCTACATTGACAACCTAGATTAAAGCGATGGTAGCAGACTACTGTATATTGCCACTTCTATTTGCCACATCTTTAATCTGTAGATTAAAGTCTGTAGAGTGTTTTTCCACAGACCTGGAGGGAAGCAAAAGTCATTCTGCTACCAAAAAATGGTAAAGCTCCCTTTGCTGGTTCTAACAGCCGACCAATCAGCTTGCTGCCATTTCTTAGCAAATTTATGGAAAAGATTGTGTTTGACCAGATACAATGCTATTTCTCTGTGAACAATTAAACAGCTGACTTTCAGCACACTTATAGGGAAGGACACAAAACATGTTCTGAACTGACACAAAGTACTAATGATTGGCTGAAAGAAATTGATAATAACAAGATTGTGGGAGCTGTACTGTTAGATTTCAGTGCAGCCTTTGATATTATTGACCATCATTTGTTATTGAAAACATTTTAGAATCTGCCGTATCATGGATAGACAGAGTTACCTTTAATGGAAGCTTCTCTGACGTTAAACAGTGGTGTATTCCACAGTGGAGCTGGTTCAGAGTGGAGGACAGACTGACTGCATCAGTGCTGCTCTTTGTAACAAGTATTGATATGCTGAAAGTAATGAAATTGTCTGTTCAGCCAGTTAACACACAGCTCAAAAACCCATATATACCCCGCAAGACAAGCAATCAGGTGTCTCTTCACAGTCCCCAAGTCCAGAACAGAGGCTGGGAGACACACAATACTGTAGAGAGCAATGACGATATGAGTTACCTCAGGTAACCCAGGCAAGAAGTACAATCTATTAAAAAAAATACAATAAAACAACACGTCAAGGAACAACGAGGACTGTGAAGAGACGCACGCACGCACGCGCACACACACACACACACACACACCCTAAAAGTGCGTGTGTGTGTGTGTGTGTGCGACAACCTAAAAGTGTCGACATGGCAAAGCACTTGAATGTTTAAGATGAGTATTATTAATGTATTTATTTTATCCTTCTTCTTCTTCTTAAAAACAAAGAGTTACACTCGTTAGTCGTAGTGTTCTTAGTTTAAATGTGTGTTGCTGTTCTTGCCCATTAGTGTTCTGTATTTTGTCATGGTCTATGTTTTGTGTGGACCTCAGGAAGAATAGCTGCTGCTTCTTCGACATCTAATGGGGATCCGAATAGAAATCACAAAAAAATCACATTGAGTCAGCAGCAGGGAGCCTGCCATCCAAAATCACCCATTGACTTTATGGGCACTATGTCATTACAGATTCAAGTTCTTCTTTTGAACATCTTGGCAACAAGATTTTTAGAGAGCGGATGTAGAACCAGAGCATGAAGTACAGTAAGGTGTCTTTCCACTATATGGATATGACAGAATGGGTTGATTCTAACCCTACCTCTAACCCTGGCAGTGTTACAGTCATAGTTCTATGTGGTTAATCACATCAGAAGGAGATGGGATCAATAATTAGTATTTTTTACTTAAACTTAATTTAACTCGACAAGTCAGTTAAGAACAAATTCTTATTTACAATGACGGTCTACCCTGGCCAAACCCTGACGACGCTGCGCCAATTGTGTGCCGCACTATGGGACTCACAATCACGGCCGGTTGTGATATAGCCTGGAATTGGTTGTGATACAGACTGGAATCGGTTGTGATACAGCCTGGAATCGGTTGTGTTTGTGATACAGCCTGGAATCGGTTGTGATACAGCCTGGAATCGGTTGTGATACAGCCTGGAATCGGTTGTGATACAGCCTGGAATCGGTTGTGATACAGTCTGGAATCGGTTGTGATACAGCCTGGAATCGGTTGTGATGCAGCCTGGGGTCTGTAGTGACACCTGTAGCACTGACAGGCAGTGCCTTGGACCGTTGCACCACTCGGGAGCCCAAGGATTTAATTAAAACAATTGAACCATTGATTGACAATATTGGTTCAATCCAATACCTCAAAATGTCAACATATATCATTCTTAATTAAACATAACTAATTGAATGTGTGAATGTGCACTATTGGATTGTGTTGGTATATACTGTACAGTGACTGTTGTTATTGAACCTTCAGGGTGTCCGTAGAACAAGGTTATCCTGAGTAATCCTACAGTATGACACATGATCTAGGCCTGGCCTGTAACGTTACTGTATGTTAGAGTATCATGTATGTGTCACATTCGTGTCACGTTCCCTTGTGCTCCCCCCCATGCTTAGTTAGGCTGTGCTTCTCCCCAGAGTGGTGAGTGACCTGTGCTGGCTCACAGTTAGATGGGAAGGGGAGTGTGGAGTGGTGCTTAGGTAGGGTCATGTTGATGGTCATATCATGTTTATAGCTGCACAACATGCCCAGCAGGTCTCTTTGTACACCTTATTCTAGTTGTCTCCAATCCTGGTTCTGGTGTGTGACATGAATTTACGTGACATTTATTTGTCATACATTTTAAAAGGCTCTGGAAATGATATACAGTAGCTTCATTTATAAAACATTACACATCGCCCTAACCATGCGTGTGCGCCCATTTATCAGTCTCTCATCATGGGGTGGTAATCAGCCGTAAAGTCATGTGTTGTTTGACATAACCACTGTGTTAATGTGCCCATCTGATGATTGTGCCTCCCTGCACTGGGATGTTATCACACCACCACAGCCTCAGTGTTATATTTAGATGCTAGACAGCTTGTTCCTAATGTTTGGTATACTCAGTGTTTATCTTGAAAGATGGTTATGTGTCGTGTCTTTAATATCATTAACTGAAGACTGATAGTTTTTATCAAAGATTTTCTGTAATTAATTATTACGCGATCAACTGATTAATCACGTAACTAATTACAGTGCCTTGCGAAAGTATTCGGCCCCCTTGAACTTTGCGACCTTTTGCCACATTTCAGGCTTCAAACATAAAGATATAAAACTGTATTTTTTTGTGAAGAATCAACAACAAGTGGGACACAATCATGAAGTGGAACGACATTTATTGGATATTTCAAACTTTTTTAACAAATCAAAAACTGAAAAATTGGGCATGCAAAATTATTCAGCCCCCTTAAGTTAATACTTTGTAGCGCCACCTTTTGCTGTGATTACAGCTGTAAGTCGCTTGGGGTATGTCTCTATCAGTTTTGCACATCGAGAGACTGACATTTTTTCCCATTCCTCCTTGCAAAACAGCTCGAGCTCAGTGAGGTTGGATGGAGAGCATTTGTGAACAGCAGTTTTCAGTTCTTTCCACAGATTGTCGATTGGATTCAGGTCTGGACTTTGACTTGGCCATTCTAACACCTGGATATGTTTATTTTTGAACCATTCCATTGTAGCTTTTGCTTTATGTTTTGGATCATTGTCTTGTTGGAAGACAAATCTCCGTCCCAGTCTCAGGTCTTTTGCAGACTCCATCAGGTTTTCTTCCAGAATGGTCCTGTATTTGGCTCCATCCATCTTCCCATCAATTTTAACCATCTTCCCTGTCCCTACTGAAGAAAAGCAGGCCCAAACCATGATGCTGCCACCACCATGTTTGACAGTGGGGATAGGGTGTGTTCAGGGTGATGAGCTGTGTTGCTTTTACGCCAAACATAACGTTTTGCATTGTTGCCAAAAAGTTCAATTTTGGTTTCATCTGACCAGAGCACCTTCTTCCACATGTTTGGTGTGTCTCCCAGGTGGCTTGTGGCAAACCTTAAAACAACACTTTTTATGGATATCTTTAAGAAATGGCTTTCTTCTTGCCACTCTTCCATAAAGGCCAGATTTGTGCAATATACGACTGATTGTTGTCCTATGGACAGAGTCTCCCACCTCAGCTGTAGATCTCTGCAGTTCATCCAGAGTGATCATGGGCCTCTTGGCTGCATCTCTGATCAGTCTTCTCCTTGTATGAGCTGAACGTTTAGAGGGACGGCCAGGTCTTGGTAGATTTGCAGTGGTCTGATTCTCCTTCCATTTCAATATTATCGCTTGCACAGTGCTCCTTGGGATGTTTAAAGCTTGGGAAATCTTTTTGTATCCAAATCCGGCTTTAAACTTCTTCACAACAGTATCTCAGACCTGCCTGGTGTGTTCCTTGTTCTTCATGATGCTCTCTGCGCTTTTAACGGACCTCTGAGACTATCACAGTGCAGGTGCATTTATATGGAGACTTGATTACACACAGGTGGATTGTATTTATCATCATTAGTCATTTAGGTAAACATTGGATCATTCAGAGATCCTCACTGAACTTCTGGAGAGAGTTTGCTGCACTGAAAGTAAAGGGGCTGAATAATTTTGCACGCCCAATTTTTCAGTTTTTGATTTGTTAAAAAAGTTTGAAATATCCAATAAATGTTGTTCCACTTCATGATTGTGTCCCACTTGTTGTTGATTCTTCACAAAAAAATACAGTTTTATATCTTTATGTTTGAAGCCTGAAATGTGACAAAAGGTCGCAAAGTTCAAGGGGGCCGAATACTTTCGCAAGGCACTGTATAAACAGCGTTATGGTAATGTGGCCACACCATCTCCCATGAGCTTCCCCAAGTTGTGACAAAAGGACCAGTTCCTAGCTGGATTCTTCACCGTTCTTTTATACTTTCTCCGGAACATGACATTTGTTCGTACCTCAAGTTCTGTGAGGTGGAAGGATTTCCTTTGTTCTCCATGAAAATGTACTCTCTCTATACTGTGTGTCCATGAGAAGATTCTTAGGAATTTACGACGTCTCTCTGACCACAGCATCCTAGTTGAAGGAGGAAAGGGGGAGGCAGGGAGAGGGGGATGGGCTTGCTATACCCAATGAGGCCAACGTCATGACATATGCAAATCTTAATCGCAGGCCTGTTCTGCTAAAACATGCAGAACACAGATGCATATACAGTGGAGTCTGAAATGATTGACACACTTGATAAAGATATTACAAAAAACTGTATAAATTATTGAAATACTGAGCTGATGTCTGTTGTATGAAAAAATAATAATAATAATATGAAAAAATAATGAATTTATACTAATACAATTACTAATACAAATGTTTTTCTCAAAAAAGGTAGGGGTCAAAATGATTGACACCCCATTGACAGCCCATACAATTAACCATTTCTTTGTGGATTTTGATGTGTGCTTGGGGTTGTTGTCTTGCTGGAAGATCCACTTGCGGCTAAGTTTCAGCATCCTGGCAGAGGCAAACAGGTTTTTGGCTAAAATGTCCTGGTACTGGGTAAAGTTCATGATGCCATTGAGCTTAACAAGGGCCCCAGGACCAGTTGAAGCAAAATAGCCCCATTTCATCAAAGGCATATTTTACAGTAGGAATTGGGTTATGTTCTGCTCATGCATTCTCATTTCAACACCAAACACACCACTGGTGTGCGTGGCCAAAGAGCTCTATTTTCATGTCATCCAACAAATGTAAACGCCTGGAGTTAGCTAATCGACATTGACACTTGGATTGGATGCGGTTCTTAGGTCAGACTTGAAAATAGAGCTCTTTGGCCACGCACACCAGTGCTGGGAAATTGTATTAGTATAAAATTATATAAAATTCCCCCATTTTTTTTTCATACAATATAGCTCAATATTTATATTATGTATTTTATACAGTCATTCTTGCTCATCTTTAACCAGGGTGTCAATACACTGTAATATCACTTGTTAGTGAGTGTTGCAACCGAGGACAGACACTTTTTAGGCACTACGCGCTTCAGCACTCGGCGGTCCCATTCTTTGAGCTTATGTGGCCTACCACTTGATGGCTGAACCGTTGTTGCTCTTAGACATTTCCGCTTCACAATAAAAGCACTTACAGTTGACCAGGGCAGCTCTAGAAGTGCAGAAACTTGTTGGAAAGGTGGCATCCTATGACGGGGCCACGTTGAAAATCACTGAGCTCTTCAGTAAGGCCATTCTACAGCCAATGCTTGTCTATGGAGATTGCATGGCAGTGTGCACAATTTTATACACCTGTCAGCAAAGGAAGTGGCTGAAATAGCCGTTTCCACTCATTTGAAGGGGTGTCCACATACATTTTTTATATATAGTGTATGTTGGCAGTCTGCTGTTCAAGACATTTGGCTTGTCACCTAAAACCCTCACAAACTTGCACAATTGAGAGCATCCTGTCATGCTGTATCATGCCTGGTATGGAAACAGCCCACAACCGCAGGGCTCTTCAAAGAGTGGTGCGATCTGCACAATGCATCACCGGGGGCAAACTACCTGCCCTCCAGGACACCTGATGTCACAGGAAGGCCAAAAATATTATCAAGGACAACAACCACCCGAGCCACTGCCTGTTCACCCCGCTATCATTCAGAAGGCGAAGTCAGTACAGGTGCATCAAAGCTGGGACAGAGAGACTGAAAAACAGCTTCTATCTCAAGGCCATCAGGCTGTTAAATAGCCATCACAAGCACAGAGAGTGTCACGTGTGCTCCCTCTCCGGCCTCTAGGTCACCAGGCTGCTCATTATGGCGCACACTTGTCACCATCATTACGCGCACCTGCACTCACCTGGACTCCAACACTTCCCTGATTATCTTCCCTGTATATGTCCCTCCCTTTGGTTCCTTCCCCAGGCATCATTGTTTCTGTTTCTGTGTCATGTCTGTGTGCTGTTAGTGTTCTTTACTTTGTATTATGTTCCATTTATTTTATTTAAACACTCACTCCCTTCTCTCAGCGCATATCGTTACAGACAGGCTGCTGCCTATATACCCAGACTTGAAATCATTAGCCACTTTAATAAATGGATCACTAGTCACTTTAATAATGTCACTTTAATAATGTTTACATATCTTGCATTACTCATCTCATATGTGTATACTGTATTCTATACTATCTACTGTATCTTACTCTATGCCGCTCTGATATTGCTCATCCATGTATTTATATATTCTTAATTACATTCCTTTATTTAGATTTGTGTGTATTGGATATATGTTGTGAAATGGTTAGATATTACTTGTTAGGTATTGCTGCACTGTCGGAACTAGAAACGCAAGCATTTCACTTCACCCGCAATATACCTCAGCTGTTCTCTTACCATTCCTAATGAGGCCCCCTCTCTGTCTCGAAATCTCGCCACACACACACACACACACACACACACACACACACACACACACACACACACACACACACACACACAGATGGATATAAGCAGTGACGGCAGTCAAACTGAATCAT
The DNA here is from genome assembly GCF_013265735.2 of Oncorhynchus mykiss. NCBI lineage: Eukaryota > Metazoa > Chordata > Actinopteri > Salmoniformes > Salmonidae > Oncorhynchus > Oncorhynchus mykiss. The sequence goes on along the minus strand of NC_048570.1, from coordinate 70,576,127 downwards.
TCTCACAACCTCTCTCCGTCTGGTCTCGTCATCCCTCCTCCTCTGCATCGCACCTCTCTCTTGGTAATTGTGATCAGTTGTGCTGCTGCTCAGCCTCTGACATCCCATTTAATTATTCTCCTTCCTTGGTAACTTTTTTAGAATACCCCGAAGTGTTTACAGTAAACCTCTGCCGACAGCAGTTTACCACAGTTATTCAAGGTGTAAGAGGTGACTAACTCTCCTGAGGTTCATTGCTACCGGATGTGAGCAAGCTGTTTATTTATGAATGCCAGCTAAACAATACGTAGAATGGTGCTGAAAGTAACTGAATATTTATATAATTCTACTGTAAAGGCAAGTGGCAAGTGTATCAAGAGGAGTGAGTCAGAGCTGTACTATGTATGCATAGTCACATCACCCCCTCCTACATGTACAAATGACCTCAACTTACCTGTACCCCTACACACTGACTCGGTACCGTTGCCCCCTGTGTATAGCCTCGTTATTGTTGTTCTTATTCTTGTTCTTACTTGGTAAATATTTTCTTAACTCTTCCTGAACTGCGCTGTTGGTTAAGGGCTTGTAAATACAGTGCCTTGCGAAAGTATTCAGCCCCCTTGAACTTTGCGACCTTTTGCCACATTTCAGGCTTCAAACATAAAGATATAAAACTGTATTTTTTTGTGAAGAATCAACAAGTGGGACACAATCATGAAGTGGAACGACATTTATTGGATATTTCAAACTTTTTTAGCAAATCAAAAACTGAAAAATTGGGCGTGCAAAATTATTCAGCCCCTTTACTTTCAGTGCAGCAAACTCTCTCCAGAAGTTCAGTGAGGATCTCTGAATGATCCAATGTTGACCTAAATGACTAATGATGATAAATACAATCCACCTGTGTGTAATCAAGTCTCCGTATAAATGCACCTGCACTGTGATAGTCTCAGAGGTCCGTTAAAAGCGCAGAGAGCATCATGAAGAACAAGGAACACACCAGGCAGGTCCGAGATACTGTTGTGAAGAAGATTAAAGCCGGATTTGGATACAAAAAGATTTCCCAAGCTTTAAACATCCCAAGGAGCACTGTGCAAGCGATAATATTGAAATGGAAGGAGTATCAGACCACTGCAAATCTACCAAGACCTGGCCGTCCCTCTAAACTTTCAGCTCATACAAGGAGAAGACTGATCAGAGATGCAGCCAAGAGGCCCATGATCACTCTGGATTAACTGCAGAGATCTACAGCTGAGGTGGGAGACTCTGTCAATAGGACAACAATCTGTCGTATATTGCACAAATCTGGCCTTTATGGAAGAGTGGCAAGAAGAAATCCATTTCTTAAAGATATCCATAAAAAGTATTGTTTAAAGTTTGCCACAAGCCACCTGGGAGACACACCAAACATGTGGAAGAAGGTGCTCTGGTCAGATGAAACCAAAATTGAACTTTTTGGCAACAATGCAAAACGTTATGTTTGGCGTAAAAGCAACACAGCTCATCACCCTGAACACACCATCCCCACTGTCAAACATGGTGGTGGCAGCATCATGGTTTGGGCCTGCTTTTCTTCAGCAGGTACAGGGAAGATGGTTAAAATTGATGGGAAGATGGATGGAGCCAAATACAGGACCATTCTGGAAGATGGAGTCTGCAAAAGACCTGAGACTGGGATGGAGATTTGTCTTCCAACAAGACAATGATCCAAAACATAAAGCAAAATCTACAATGGAATGGTTCAAAAATAAACATATCCAGGTGTTAGAATGGCCAAGTCAAAGTCCAGACCTGAATCCAATCGAGAATCTGTGGAAAGAACTGAAAACTGCTGTTCACAAATGCTCTCCATCCAACCTCACTGAGCACGAGCTGTTTTGCAAGGAGGAATGGGAAAACATTTCAGTCTCTCGATGTGCAAAACTGATAGAGACATACCCCAAGCGACTTACAGCTGTAATCGCAGCAAAAGGTGGCGCTACAAAGTATTAACTTAAGGGGGCTGAATAATTTTGCACGCCCAATTTTTCGGTTTTTGATTTGTTAAAAAAGTTTGAAATATCCAATAAATGTCGTTCCACTTCATGATTGTGTCCCACTTGTTGTTGATTCTTCACAAAAAATACAATTTTATATCTTTATGTTTAAAGCCTGAAATGTGGCAAAAGGTCGCAAAGTTCAAGGGGGCCGAATACTTTCGCAAGGCACTGTAAACATTTCACTGTAAAGTCTACACTTGTATTCGGCGCATGTGACAAATACAGTTTGATTTGATTTATGTGGGGAGTGGGAGTGTCTGCCTGCCCTCTGTGTGGCGCTCCATTATTGTCCCAAACACTTACACACACTTACACACACACACACACACACACACACACACACACACACACACACACACACACACACACACACACACACACACACACACACACACACACACACACACACACACACTTATTCAGTGAGGAGGGGAGAACACATGCCTCCTGTTCTCATTGTATTCTAAGCCTTTAGTGATTCCAGTCATCCTCCCCTCATCAGGATTCAATTCCAGTACTCTATTTATGGAAAAGCCCAGTTCTGAAGCCAGTGAAAACTCCCCTGTAATGAGAACAACAAGACATGAGGAAGCAGGCTTCTCATTGCAATCATCAAAGGTTTCTCAACTTTTGGCCATTTAGATGTTTTCAATCTGAAGTAATAGTGGCCCATGTGGGAATCAAACTCACAACTCTGGTGTTGTCAACACCACATTCAGAGGTAAAAAGGACAGGATGTCCATTAGAGTGAAATTCAGGGTCAGTGTTATGAGATGGAAATGAAATGGTTTCATACCAGAGGAAAGGACATGGTTTCATACCAGAGGAAGGGAAATGGTTTCATACCAGAGGAAAGGAAATGGTTTCATACCAGAGGAAGGGAAATGGTTTCATACCAGAGGAAAGGACATGGTTTCATACCAGAGGAAGGGAAATGGTTTCATACCAGAGGAAAGGACATGGTTTCATACCAGAGGAAGGGAAATGGTTTCATACCAGAGGAAAGGAAATGGTTTCATACCAGAGGAAGGGAAATGGTTTCATACCAGAGGAAAGGACATGGTTTCATACCAGAGGAAAGGAAATGGTTTCATACCAGAGGAAAGGAAATGGTTTCATACCAGAGGAAAGGACATGGTTTCATACCAGAGGAAGGGAAATGGTTTCATACCAGAGTAAAGGAAATGGTTTCATACCAGATGAAGGGAAATGGTTTCATACCAGAGGAAAGGACATGGTTTCATACCAGAGGAAGGGAAATGGTTTCATACCAGAGGAAAGGAAATGGTTTCATACCAGAGGAAGGGAAATGGTTTCATACCAGAGGAAGGGAAATGGTTTCATACCACAAGAAAGGAAATGGTTTCATACCAGAGGAAAGGACATGGTTTCATACCAGAGGAAGGGAAATGGTTTCATACCAGAGGAAGGGAAATGGTTTCATACCAGAGGAAAGGAAATGGTTTCATACCAGAGGAAAGGAAATGGTTTCATACCAGAGGAAGGGAAATGGTTTCATACCAGAGGAAGGGAAATGGTTTCATACCAGAGGAAGGGAAATGGTTTCATACCAGAGGAAATGCCTTGTGTGATTTGTGTGTGTCAGTAATAATCTCTCATTCAAGGAATAACAACGAGACGCAATTCTACTAATATAATGCAAACACTTGCCAAGTCAGGACACATAACAGGTCCAATCATATTAGGTCTGTGGTATGGCTATGAATCATTCTGTCTTCTACTGGGGTCAAAGTTCGCTTGGCACTGTGTGTAGACTGTTGTCGTGGAGAACTAGATTAGAGCAGTAGACATTGTGGTACCATGACTTTACCACTACTTGGTATTCCTCCTGTCTCGACCAACACGCACGCACGTATGGACGCACACATGGAGGCACACACACACACCCATAGACACACACACACACACACACAACACACACACACACACACACACACACACACACACAGCTCACTGCGACAGTCTGGAACCTGTTTAGCCTCCAGTAATAAACAGTATTATGCTATCTTCACCTCTGACCCCAGCAGCCTGGCTGTAAACATTGCACCAGGATATATTGCGCTGACTATCTCCCTCTCACTCTCCCTCTCCCTCGTCAGTAAATAATGGCACGAGTCATGACACAGTCTGGAAGGGAGTGGTCAGCTATTTTCAGTCTGGACAGTAAGTTCTTCCCCCTGAGCATCTTATTACTTTTATTTGTTTTTCTCTATCCTGTTTTTTTCTCTCTCTCTCTCTCTCTCTCTCTCTCCCTCCCTCTCCCTTTCTCTCTCTCTCTCTCTCTCTCTCTCTATCTCTCTCTCTCTCTCTCTCTCTCTCTACCTGCCCTTGACCTGTCATTTGCCTGCCCCCTGTTTTGTAAATAAACATGTGATTCGAAATGTCTGCATCTTGATCTATCCTGAGTCCTGATAATGTCTATATACATTGTTGTAACGATGTGCAAATAGTTAAAGTACTAAAGGGAAAATAAATAAACATTAATATGGGTTTTTATTTATAATGGTGTTTGTTCTTCACTGGTTGCCCTTTTCTCGTGGCAACAGGTCACAAATCTTGCTGCTGTGATAGCCTCTCTTCTCTTGAGAGCCAGGTCTGACTACGACGACCTTTCTCAATAGTAAGGCTATGCTCATTGAGTCTGTACATAGTCAAAGCTTTCTTTAATTTTGGGTCAGTCACAGTGGTCATGTATTCTGCCACTGTGTACTCTCTGTTTAGGGCCAAATAGCATTCTAGTTTGCTCAGTGTTTTTAATGATTCTTTCCAATGTGTCAAGTAATTATCTTTTTGTTTTCTCATGATTTGGTTGGGTATAATCCTGTTGCTGTCCTGGGGCTCTGTGGGGTCTGTTTTTGTTTGTGAACAGAGCCCCAGGACCAGCTTGCTCAGGGGACTCTTCTCCAGGTTCATCTCTCTGTAGGTGATGGCTTTATGGAAGGTTTGGGAATCGCTTCCTTTTAGGTGATTGTAGAATTTAACGTCTCTTTTCTGGATTTTGATCATTATTGGGAATTGGCCTAATTGTGCTCTGCATGCATTTGATGTTTTACGTTGTACACGGAGGATATCTTTGCAGAATTCTGTATGCTGTCTCAATTTGGTGTTTGTCCCATTTTGTGAATTATTGGTTGTTGAGTGGAACCCAGACCTCACAACCATACATGACAATGGGTTCTATGACTGATTCAAGTATTTTTAGCAAGATTCTAATTGGTATGTCAAATTTTGTGTTCCTTTTGATGGAATAGAAGGCCCTTCTTGCCTTGTCTCAGATCGTTCACATCTTTGTGAAGTTACCTGTGGCGCTGATGTTTAGGCTGAGGTACAGTCTGCATAGTGTTTTGTGTACTCTAGGGCAACGGTGTCTAGATGGAATTTGTATTTGTGGTCCTGTCAACTGGACCTTTTCTGGAAAACCATTATTTTGTTTTACTGAGATTTACTGTCAGGGCCCAGGTCTGACAGAATCTTTGCAGAAGCTCTAAGTGCTGCTGTAGGCCCTCCTTGGTTGGGGACAGAAGCACCAGATCATCAGCAAATAGTAGACATTTGACTTCTAGTAGGGTGAGGCCGGGTGCTGCAGACTTTTCTAGTGCCCTCGCCAATTTGTTGAAATATAGGTTGAAGAGGGTGGGGCTTAAGCTGCAACCCTGTCTCACCCCACGGCCCTGCTGAAATAAATGTGTATCTTTTGTTAATTTTAACCACACACTTATTGTGTGTGTACATGGATTTTATAATGTCGTATGTTTTCCCCCCAACACCACTTTCCATCAATTTGTTTAGCAGACCCTCATGCCAAATTGAGCTGAAGGCTTTTTTGAAATCAACAAAGCATGAGAAGACTTTGGCTTTGTTTTGGTTTGTTTGTCAATTAGGGTGTGCAGGGTGAATATGTGGTCTGTCCTACGGTAATTTGGTAAAAAGACAATTTGGCATTTACTCAGTACATTGTTTTCACTGAGGAAATGTACAAGTCTGCTGTTAATGATAATGCAGAGTAGTGGGAAGCTGGGAGGAGGTGCTCTTGTTCTCCATGGACTTTACAGTGTCCCAGAACTTTTTGGAGTTAGAGCTACAGGATGCAAATTTCTGCTTGAAAAAGCTGGCCTTTGCTTTCCTGACTGACTGCGTGTATTGGTTCCTGACTTCCCTGAACAGTTGCATATCGCGGGGACTATTCGATGCTATTGCAGTCCGCCACAGAATGTTTTTGTGCTGGTCAAGGGCAGTCAGGTCTGGAGTGAACCAGGGGCTATATCTGTTCTTAGTTCTGCATTTTTTGAACGGAGCATGCTTATCTAAGATGGTGAGGAAGTTACTTTTAAAGAATGACCAGGCATCCTCAACTGACGGGATGAGGTCAATATCCTTCCAGGATACCCGGGCCAGGTCGATTAGAAAGGCCTGCTCGCAGAAGTGTTTTAGGGAGCGTTTGACAGTGATTAGGGGTGGTCGTTTGACTGCGGACACGTAGCGGATACAGGCAATGAGGCAGTGATCGCTGAGATCCTGATTGAAGACAGAGGAGGTGTATTTGGAGGGCCAGTTGGTCAGGATAACGTCTATGAGGGTGCCCTTGCTTACAGATTATGGGTTGTACCTGGTGGGTTCCTTGATAATTTGTGTGAGATTGAGGGCATCTAGTTTAGATTGTAGGACTGCCGGGGTGTTAAGCATATCCCAGTTTAGGTCACCTAACAGAATAAACTCTGAAGATAGATGGGGGGCGATCAATTCACAAATGGTGTCCAGGGCACAGCTGGGAGCTGAGGGGTTCGGTAGCAGGCGGCAACAGTGAAAGACTTATTTCTGGAGGGATTCATTTTAAAAATTAGAAGTTCGAACTGTTTGGGTATGGACCTGGAAAGTATGACATTACTTTGCAGGCTATCTCTGCAGTAGTTTGCAACTCCTCCCCCTTTGGCAGTTCTATCTTGACGGAAAATGTTGTAGTTGGGTATGGAAATCTCAGAATTTTTGGTGGCCTTCCTAAGCCAGGATTCAGACACAGCTAGAACATCCGGGTTGGCAGAGTGTGCTAAAGCAGTGAGTAAAACAAACTTAGGGAGGAGGCTTCTGATGTTGACATGAATGAAACCAAGGCTTTTTTGCTCACAGAAGTCAACAAATGAGGGTGCCTGGGGACATGCAGGGCCTGAGTGTACCTCCACATCACCCGAGGAACAGAGGAGGAGTAGAATGAGGGTGCGGCTGAATGCTATCAAAACTGGTCTCCTAGAGCGTTGGGGACAAAGAATAAAAAGAGCAGATTTCTGGGCATGGTAGAATATATTCAGGGCATAATGCGCAGACAGGGGTATGGTGGGGTGCGGGTACAGCGGAGGTAAGCCCAGGCACTATGATAATAGAGGTTGTATCTCTGGACATGCTGGTTGTAATGGGTGAGGTCACCGCATGTGTGGGAGGTGGGACAAAGGAGGTATCAGAGGTATTAAGAGTGGAACTAGGGGCTCCATTGTAAACTAAAACAATGATAACTAACCTGAACAACAGTATACAAGGCATATTGACATTTGAGAGAGACATGCAGCGAGGCATAAAGTAATCGCAGGTGTTGATTGGGAGAGCTAGCTAAAACAACAGGTGAGACAACAACAGCTCATCAGCTAACACAACAACAGCAGGTAAAATGGCGATGACTAGGCAGAGAGGGTCGGATTAACTACACACAGAGCCTGAGTTCACGGCTGGGGCCAACAGATAAAAAATAAATAAACAGAATGGAGTACCGTGATTAATGGACAGTCCTGTAGGCATCAGCTATGTTGCCAAGTGATCATAGTGCCCAGGGGGCAGCAGTAGATGGAACAGGGGAGCCCCACTACGCTAGCGACACAACGTTTAAAGTTAGTAGCCCTGGGCTAGTAGGAGCATCTGCTCCTAGGCACAGCGGATGGAGTATTCGTCGGCAGACCAGTCGTGGTGGTGCGGCGGGGCGCCGTGTCGACAGAGAATCCAAGCCAGATGGCGATAGAGGTATTGTGGAATTTAGTTTGCTAGCCGGGAGATGTGCCTGGCTCACGGCTAACTGGTGCTAGCTTCGTGGCAGTGGCGTTAGCCACTATATCCAATTGGTAGCAGCGGTGATCCGGTGCCAAGGTCCAGAGTTTACAGCAAGGATCCGGTGGAGTTTTGGGTTCTAGCCGTGTATGAATGGGGTTCGGGTGAACAGCTGAGTAGGCCGGGAGGTGGGCCTCAGGGAATAGCTTCGCTACTAGGTGCCACGGTGAGTGAAATATTGGGGAAGATGCCAGGGCTGAGGATGATTTTAAAGAGTTTAAGTATAGCCAATTAGAATTTGTGGTCTGTATATTATATAATTTCATGTAGGATACCATCAACACCACAGGCCTTTTTGGGTTGGAAGGTTTGTATTTTGTCCTGTAGATCATTCAATGTCATTGGAGAATCCAGTGGGTTCTGGTAATCTTCTAAGATTTGTAATTGATCATGTATATATATTTGCTGTTTGTTCTTTGTTATAGATCTCTCTCTCTCTCTCTCCCTCTCACTCTCTCGTTGTCTTTCCCTTTCTCTCTCTCTCTCTCTCTCTCTCTCTCTCTCTCTCATTCTATCCCTCAGTGTTGGTAGAACTCACCAGTGCGGCTGTGTATCCAGACATCAGCAGACGTAAATAACTGGGCCTGGCACACTGCACTGGAGGAACAGTGCTGGAGTCACACTCATAAATAATGAATTGATCCAGACTATTCTCACATCCTCTTGGTGCTTCCAGACACATGCACGCCTGCACATACGTACGTAGTTGAGTGCACTTATACACGTACTGACCACTTCCGTATTGAGCGAGTCACTGGTACTTCCTGCTTTAGTTTTGATGATTGTAAGCAGGAATCAGGAGGATATAATTATGGTCAGATTTTCCACATGGAGGGCGGGTGAGAGCTTTGTATGCATCTCTGTGTGTGGAGTAAAGGTCTCTGTGTGTGGAATAAAGGTCTCTGTGTGTGGAGTAAAGGTCTCTGTGTGTGGAGTAAAGGTCTCTGTGTGTGGAGTAAAGGTCTCTGTGTGTGGAGTAAAGGTCTCTGTGTGTGGAGTAAAGGTCTCTGTGTGTGGAGTAAAGGTCTCTGTGTGTGGAGTAAAGGTCTCTGTGTGTGGAGTAAAGGTGGGCTAGGTTTTTTTTCCCTCAGGTTGCACATGTGACATCCTGGTAGAAATGAGGTAAAACTGATTTAAGTTTGCCTGCCTTAAAGTCCCCGGTCCACTAGGAGCGCCGCTTCTAGATGAGCTTCAAATGGCCACCCGGACTATTTACATTACCCCCTTTGATTTGATTGATTTCATTTGAAAGTGTACAACAACAACAGTTCATCATCATGTGTTTCGGTGTGTTACTCTGACTCCTCAGTTGCTGTGCTGTGATAAAATGTCACTAAGGTCAAGGCATAGGTGTGTGTTGGTGTGAAGGTGAGAGTGTGACCATGTTTGTCTGAGTGTGTGAGTATGACAGATCACACAGATAACCTTGCTCTCCCTCTCTGTGCTGATGTTGCAGACTAGGCATTGGGCTCTGGTGTGTTCCAGTTCTCTGCAGTTCTCTGCTTGCTGTGTTGGCGTTGCCTGCTGTATTCTGCATACTGTAACAGAGCACACCATCTGGTCTGACGCTATACATCTCATGTGGTGTTTGTGTGTGCACGTGTGTGTGAGTGTGTGTGTGAGTCTGAGACGTCTGTTTTAGTCTAGATCTTATTGATGACATAATCCCCAGTCCCCCCCCCCCCCTCATCTGATGTCTGGGGCATGAGGTGTGAGTGACTCAGCAAAACGTGACTGCTGTCACCACGGACACTCATATCTTTATTCCCTCCTCCATCTGATGTCTGGGGCATGAGGTGTGAGTGACTCAGCAAAACGTGACTGCTGTCACCACGGACACTCATATCTTTATTCCCTCCTCCATCTGATGTCTGGGGCATGAGGTGTGAGTGACTCAGCAAAACGTGACTGCTGTCACCACGGACACTCATATCTTTATTCCCTCCTCCATCTTGATGCTCATGAAATTATTCATCATGCGCTGATCACTAACAATATGAGAAGAACATGGAAAGTACTTGGTGTGACTTAGCGTGGGCGCATGTGTATGCATGCATTTCATTGTGTGTGTTTGTGTGTTTGCATGTGTTATTGGTATCACTCCTATGCTGGAAGGCAGTGATCTGTGAGAGCCATGTTGCCTTGAGGTCCAGAGCACTCAGAACAGTTCTCATGAAACAGTAATGAAACAGCTACCAGCTCTCACAGTCTCACGTCAGAGTTAGACGGTCATCCTTGTTTCACAAATCTAACACTTTGAAGTTATTCCAAACGTCAACTTTGCATTCAAACTTGCATTCAAACATTCAACTTGCATTGAAACTTGCAACCTTTGGAATCAGAGGCAGATGCTAACTCCAATCCCCCATCCCCGTTTACAACGCCCTAGCAAACCCGAAACCTACTTGAAGGTAACAGTGCTCACTGTTGCCTCTAGTGACCGGTTTCAACATCATCTCCCGACTTCCTCAGACATGGATGGTGAATACTGACTTGGCTGCAGATCAGATGGTTAACCTGATACCATCTGTTCAGGTAAAGGATGTAATCTATTAAAAGGGAAAGAGCGACTCATTGGTCTGAGACTCTCTGTTGCTTTAGGTGTGTGTGAGAACAAGTCTGTGTCAGTATGAAACTGTCAATGTGAGTGTGTTACTGCACGTGTGTAACAGTATTCTCCAGGGTTAGCATGCTGATGTTGACTCTCTGCTGCCCTCTCCTGGTAAAATATGTTCATTCACAATCCACTCTGTTCACTAGGGTTCAATGTGAATGGCTAGTAGATGTTGTTTACCTGATTCAAAGAAAAAACAAAGATACAGTATAAGAGTGGCAAACAACTTCAACGTCTTTCTTTTTAACGTGTGAAATGTCATTTGGATGTAGATCCTGTCCTTCTAAGGTTCCTGTGATGACCTCAGTGGAGGATGGCTCATAATAATGGCTGTAATGGAGCGAATGGAATGACATCAAACATATAAACCATGTGTTTGATGTATTTGATACCATTGAACTTATTCTTCTCCAGCCATTACCACGAGCCCGTCCTCCCCCCGTCCTCCCCAATTAAAGTGCCACCAACCTCCTGTGACTCTTGAAGAATGTTAGCCTGAGAATGCTAGCCTATTAGGTCTCTCTTTATGTAGTGTTGTGTCTCTCTTGTTGTGATGTGTGTTTTGTCCTATATTTATGTTGTTTTTAATTTGAATTTGTTTTAATCCCAGGCCCCCATCCCCGCAGGAGGCTTTTTGCCTTTTGGTAGGCCGTCATTGTAAATAAGAATTTGTTCTTAACTGACTTGCCGAGTTAAATAAAGGTTCAATAAAAATAAATAAATAAATGTCACCCTTGTCCATACAGTGCCTTCAGAAAGTATTCATACCCCTTGACTTATTCCACATTTTGTTATGTTAAAGCCTGAATTCAAGATGGATTAAATAAATGTTTTTGTCACTCATCTACAGCCTATAAAGACAAAGTGAAAACATGTTTTTAGAAATGTTTGCACATTTATTTAAAAATGAAATACATAAATATCTAATTTAAATAAGTATTCACACCCCTGAGTCAATACATGTTAGAATCACCTTTAGCAGTGACTACAGCTGTGAGTCTTTCTGGGTAAGTCTCTAAGAGCTTTGCAGACTTGGTTTCTACAATATTTGCACATTATTATTTCCATAATTTTTCAAGCTCTGTCAAATTGGTTGTCAATCATTGCTAGACAACCATTTTCAGGTCTTGACATAGATTTTCAAGTAGATTTAAGTCGAAATTGGAACTCGGAAACTCAGGAACATTCACTGTCTTCTTGGTAAGCAACTCCAGTGTAGATTTGGCCTTGTGTTTTGGGTTATTGTTCTGAATACATCTCCCAGTGGCTGGTGGAAAGCAGACTGAACCTTAGCCTTTGCTTAGCGCCATTCCGTTTCATTTTCATCCTGAAAAACCTCCTAGTCCTTAAGGATTACAAGATTACAGCCACCACGATGCTTGAAAATATGAGGAGTGGTACTCAGTAATGTGTTGTATTAGATTTGCTCCAAGCATAACACAAAAAGCTTTGCCACATTTTTTGCAGTATTACTTTAGTGCCTTGTTGCAAACAGGATGCATGTTTTGGAATTTTTTATTCTGTACAGCCTTCCTTCTTTTCACTCTGTCAATTAGGTTAGTATTGTAGAGTAGCTACAATGTTGTTGATCCATCCTTAGTTTTCTCCTGTCACAGACATTAAACTCTGTAACTATTTCATGATGAAATCCCTCAGCGGTTCCCTTCCTCTCCGGCAACTTTAGGAGGAACGCCTGTATCTTTGTAGTGACTTTTTATTTTTTACCCATCTACCAATAGGTTCCCTTCTTTGCGAGGCATTGGATAACCTCCCTGGTCTTTGTGGTTGAATCTGAGTTTGAAATTCACTGCTCGACTGAGGGACCTTACAGAGATGTGTGGGTTACAGAGATGAGGTAGTCATTCAAAAATCATGTTAAACACTATTATTGCACACAGTGTGAGTCCATGCAACTTATTATGTGACTTGTTAAGCACATTTTTACTCCGTACCTTATTTAGGCTTGCCATAACAAAGGGGTTGAATACTTATTAACTCAAGACATTTCAGCTTAAAATGTTTAAATTATTTGTAAAATTGCGAAAAACATAATTCCACTTTGACATTATGAGGTATTGTGTGCAGGCCAGGGACAAAAGAAAATCTACATTTTATCCATTTTAAATTCAGAATGTAACACTACTTTCTGAAGGCACTGTATGTCACACCAGTATGTACCTTAGGTCTCAGATGCTTAAGCAGTCAGTGGATTGGAGAACATTATAGACAGAAATGTGTGCCTGAGGGCGGGAGAGAGGAGCAGGCAAGAGCCCTGGTCTCTTGGGCTCAGTCATCAGACACAGCATCACTGCCTCCAAATGTCTTCTCTGACCCCCCCCCCCCCTCTCTCCCTCTCTCTCTCTCTCTCCCTCCCTCTCCCTCCCTCTCCCTCCCTCTCTCTCTCCGTCTCTCTCCCTCTTACCCCCTCGTCTCTCTCTCTCTCTCTCGTCTCTCTCTCCCTCTTACCCCCTCCTCTCTCTCTCTCCCTCTCTCTCTCTCTGTCTCTCTCTCTCGTCTCTCCCTCTCTCTCCCTCTTACCCCCTCCTCTCTCTCTGTCTCTCTCTCTCTCTCTCTCGTCTCTCTCTCCCTCTTACCCCCTCCTCTCTCTCTCTCCCTCTTACCCCCCTCCTCCCTCTCTCTCCCTCTTACCCCCTCCTCTCTCTCTCTCCCTCTCTCTCTCTGTCTCTCTCTCTCGTCTCTCTCTCTCTCTCTCTCTCTCTCCCTCTTACCCCCTACTCTCTCTCTCGTCTCTCTCTCCCTCTTACCCCTCCTCTCTCTCTCTCCCTCTTACCCCACTCCTCTCTCTCTCCCTCTTACCCTCCTCTCTCTCTCTCCCTCTTACCCGCTCCTCTCTCCCTCTCTCTCTCTCGTCTCTCTCTCCCTCTCTCTCCCTCTTACCCCCTCCTCTCTCTCTCTCCCTCTTACCCCCTCCTCCCTCTCTCTCCCTCTTACCCCCTCCTCTCTCTCTCTCTCTCTCCCTCTTACCCCCTCCTCTCTCTCCACCCCCCCTCTCCTCTCCTCTCTCTCCCTCTTACCCCCCTCCTCTCTCTCTCCTCTCTCTCTATCCCCCTCTCTCTCTCCTCTCCTCTATCCTCTCTCTCTCCCTCTCTCTCTCACTCTCTCGTCTCTCTCTCCCTCTCTCTCTCCCTCTCTCTCTCTCTTACCCCTTCCTCTCTCTCTCTCTCTCTCTCTCCCTCTTACCCCCTCCTCTCTCTCTCCCTCTTACCCCCCTCCTCCCTCTCTCCCTCTTACCCCCCTCCTCCCTCTCTCTCCCTCTTACCCCCTCCTCTCTCTCTCCCCCTCTTACCCGCCTCCTCTCTCTCTCCCTCTTACCCCCTTCCTCCCTCTCTCCCTTACCCCCTCCTCCCTCTCTCTCCCTCTTACCCCCTCCTCTCTCTCTCCCTCTTACCCCCCTCCTCTCGCTCTCTCCCTCTTACCCCATCCTCTCTCTCTCTCTCTCTCCCTCTTACCCCCTCCTCTCTCTCTCCTCTCTCTCTACCCCTCCTCTCTCCTCTCCTCTCTCTCTAGCCCTCCTCTCTCCTCTCCTCTCTCTCTAGCCCTCTCTCTCTCTCTCTCTCTCTCTCCTCTCCCTCCCTGCCTACTGTGGCTCCATTTGCTCTCTGTTTTCTTCAAACTTAACAAGTCTTGTGGGGCAGGGCTGTGAACATCAACATAGAGATGGGTTTATGTCCCTGAACACATCACACATCTAACTTCACACTTACTGTACATATCACTAGGGCTCTAAGGTTTCCCTGGTTAGTTTCCCTGGTTAGTTTCCCCGGGTTAGTTTCCCTGGTTCGTTTCCTAGGTCAGTTTCCCTGGTCAGTTTCCCTGGTCAGTTTCCCCGGTCAGTTTCCCCGGTTAGTTTCCCGGTCAGTTACCCCGGTCAGTTTCCCTGGTTAGTTTCCCTGGTCAGTTTCCCTGGTTAGTTTCCCTGGTCAGTTTCCCTGGTTAGTTTCCCTGGTCAGTTTCCCTGGTCCGTTTCCTTGGTCAGTTTCCCTGGTTAGTTTCCCTGGTCAGTTTCCCTTGTCAGTTTCCCTGGTCAGTTTCCCTGGTCAGTTTCCCTGGTTAGTTTCCCCGGTCAGTTTCCCCGGTTAGTTTCCCCGGTTAGTTTCCCCGGTCAGTTTCCCCGGTTAGTTTCCCCGGTCAGTTTCCCCGGTTAGTTTCCCCGGTCAGTTTCCCCGGTCAGTTTCCCCGGTCAGTTTCCCTGGTTAGTTTCCCTGGTCAGTTTCCCTGGTCAGTTTCCCGGTCAGTTTCCCCGGTTAGTTTCCCTGGTCAGTTTCCCTGGTCAGTTTCCCTGGTCAGTTTCCCCGGTTAGTTTCCCCGGTCAGTTTCCCCGGTTAGTTTCCCTGGTCAGTTTCCCTGGTCAGTTTCCCAGGTCAGTTTCCCCGGTTAGTTTCCCCGGTCAGTTTCCCCGGTTAGTTTCCCCGGTCAGTTTCCCTGGTTAGTTTCCCTGGTTAGTTTCCCTGGTTAGTTTCCCCGGTCAGTTTCCCTAGGTTAATTTCCCTGGTCAGTTTCCCTGGTTAGTTTCCCTGGTTAGTTTCCCCGGTCAGTTTCTGTTTATGAGTACTTCTGAAGCATACTATAAAACCCATTTCTGTATTTATTTTTGGTAAACATTTTGATGTTCATTTGTCCTTGATTGAGCAGCAATGAACAGTACGACATGATGACCATAATAGCAATGCTGCAGAGACACTTACCTGCTACCTGCTGGAGATCAGAGATATGATGATTAGTCCTCTGATATTCACAGTACATGGAGAGATCACACAGACGTTCACAGGTCAGGTGTCTTTTACAATCAGAGCACTTCTGCCTCTCCCTCTCACTGTGGTTACTGAACCCGAGAGGTCCCCAGGTGCATCTCCAATGGCAACAGCCACAGTGGTGTCACATCTTTGATACCAAGACACATACACACTCATGTCATACATGAACGGTCACGCACACGCGAACACACACAGATAATCTCCCTCTCTCGCTCTTTCTCTCACTCTTTCTCTCTCTCGCTAAATGCATGACACCGTTGCTACGGTAACCTCCTCCATAGTAGGTGAATCTATATTCAGTAAGAGGGTCAATGGAAGGTCATGCTGGCAGCTTAGCTCTCATACTATCTGGTTATGTAATGTCCGTCACCTCTCCATCATAAGGAGCAGATGGGATACAGCCTGCGCATTTTAAATAGCACATGTAATGCTACACTTCTAGCCAGTGAGAGTATTATGTGCATGGTATTACTTATATGCATAGCCTTGTCAAATTCACAAAATACAATATTTAGTCCCTAGAAACTCATATGTGAGCTAGAAGTACTTGGGAATGGTCTTTGGCTAGAGATGAATGCTGAGCTTCTGGTTTTGGCCCCGGTGTCTTTATGGGGATTCAGGATGGCTATAGCGTAGTCTGTGTGCAGTGTTATTTCAGCTGGCCTGCCCTAGGGAGGGAACAGACAGATCAGCCAGGAGGATTCTCTGTAATCACACCCTGTAATCTCACCCTGTAATCACACCCAGTAATCACACCCTGTAATCACACCCTGTAATCACACCCTGTAATTTCACCCAGTAATCACACCCTGTAATCTCACCCTGTAATCACACCCTGTAATCACACCCTGTAATCACACCCTGTAATCACACCCTGTAATTTCACCCAGTAATCACACCCTGTAATCTCACCCTGTAATCACACCCTGTAATCACACCCTGTAATCACACCCTGTAATCACACCCTGTAATCACACCCTGTAATCACACCCTGTAATCACACCCAGTAATCACACCCTGTAATCACACCCTGTAATCACACCCTGTAATTTCACCCTGTAATCACACCCTGTAATTTCACCCAGTAATCACACCCTGTAATCTCACCCTGTAATCACACCCTGTAATCACACCCTGTAATCACACCCAGTAATCACACCCTGTAATCTCACCCTGTAATCACACCCTGTAATCTCGGGGGGCTCCAGATATATCATGGTGCAGAGAGTGACACAACACCACAGCCTTGGTCTAGCTCTTTGTAGAGTACCACTGATCTTAGAACAGTGAGTGTTAATGGTGGTAACTGCAGATCTTTGATCTTTACGAATTTTACATCTGATAACTGTTCTGAGGTATAGCAGAGTACTGTCAGTGGCAGTAATAATTGAAGTTGCTGTGACAGCATGACTATGTACTTGATAAGTGGTGAGTATACTGTGACCAGTAGAAGCAGATGCTCACTTCCGTAGTAATATTGCAACAGTAGCATCAATGTGCTTCATGATGCCAATTTCCTCCAAAGAATATGATAGAGTGTGTGCATCTCAGAGTGATGCCCAAGATGCACAAAGCTCACGAGGAGGTGCAGGCGATGCCTCTGCCCTGTCCTCATGTGTGTTTGAGTATTTTTTTAAACCTTTATTTAACTAGGCAAGTCAGTTTTAAGAACAAATTCTTATTTTCAATGACGGCCTAGGAACAGTGGGTTAACTGCCTGTTCAGGGGCAGAATGACAGAGGGGGTTTGAACTTGTAACCTTCCGGTTACTAGTCCAACACTCTAACCACTAGGCTACCCTGCTGAGTATAGTGTACAATGGATTGCATCAGATATTTCTGGGGGGGATAAGGGGAGGTTTCGCCCTGAGCTTATTGCCCTGGCATGCTGCTCTGTCACACTGTTGTGAAACAGAGACTCTTGAGTTACTGTACATCTGCAAATGGAAAAACCATGTCTTCTCCCCCACTTCCTGTTTGACCCTTTAGCTTACAGTGAATAACCTCAACATCACCAAACAGCTGCTCTTTCACAACTGCAGCTCTCTAAACTTAGTTTCACCGTCTCCCTGATTCCACAGGCAAACTACCCAGGCGACATTGATATCTCCAGCATTAATGTCTGTTATCCAACCAAGCCCAATGATTGGTTGCTTCCAACTGTATTCACCCCCCCAACAGTTTGTCAAGCGTATAACTCCTGTGAGAGAGTCCATCTCAGTCAGCACAGAGGTAAATGAACCTGGGCCATGCTTTATGACAAACTCAACAGCCTGAACAGAACAGAATGCCTGAGTGTGATAAAGAAACCCATTGGTGAAAGCCAAACAGTGTTATCCTATCTAGCATGTCAGTGGTTTAGCTGCAGTCTGCACAGCTGTAATCCTTCATTGGGCTTGCAGAGTGTGATCCCACTGCCAAGCTGTTATTGCAGTCATCTGAGGAAGCAATGTTGTTTCACAGTCAATGGAAGTCAGTAGGCTATTACCAATGAGTTCATTTCCATGGAAACAAGATGATGATGAGAGTTCTCATTCAGGTTTAATGCAAATGGGTCAATTTATTTGATATGTTTACATTTATATCTAGGAATATAATGTATTCTTCACTTTCCCATTCTAAATAACAACCATTACTGAACATTGATTTGTTTTTCATTATAAAATGTGAACACATTATCACTCCTCAGCTATACCTCAGCTATGGCTGATTACAAATGATTGCAGTCTGTCTTAAGTGCCAAATGCCTCCATTGACAAAGCATTATTTGCAGAACAACTTACTGCAAACCCTGTACAGGAACACATCTGCACAGTCATCAACAGATCTATTGCAGTACGGTACATACCCTGAGTATTGACTTTACCTGACAACAGACACTGACTACATATTCTCATCTGTCAGCAGATCTATACGGATATCTGAATGTGTGTGTACATGTGTGTGAAGAGACGCAGTGTCTTTCTCTCTCTGTGTGTGTGTGTCTTTTTGGGTGCATTTGTGTGTGTACCTCCAATCTATCAGTTCTTCTGTCTGAGTATTTGGGTGTATTGAGAGGCGTAGGATTGCCTGCTCTGCTGAGCCTCTATCTCTGACTCATACTCCTCCTCTTCATCCTCCTCCTCCTCCTCTACACCCCTCTGGCGCTGTAGGATGCTGCTACGGGACTGTGAACAGGAGATGGGTTAAAGACTTGGGACAGTCTTGTAAAGGAAACTAAATATACCTGTCTGTACAGGACAGTAATGACTGTTAACCTTTATCAGTGTATGTTACTCTCTTTCATTCATTATTGTGGAGGTCTATGTTTTTGTCTGTAATGCTAGCAGCAGATGCAATCTTACCTTCTTGGCTGATTCAGCAGTGTGTTTGAGGCTGGAGCCCAGGGTGGGACTAGGCTGGTGGGCCATAGAGGAGGGCAGCAGGGTCTGGTTGTCCAGAGGGCTGTCAGACACCCTGATCCTCCCAATGAACAGCTGTTGAGACCGGGGAGATGATCAGCCCTGTAGCCCCATACCTGGAACTCTCACCTCTCAGTCATGCTGTCCAGGTTCTGGAAGGTGTGTGTGTGTCTAACCTCCAGGTCTTTGTCTATGTCCATGCTGTCCAGGTTCTGGGAGGTGTGTGTGTGTCTAACCTCCAGGTCTTTGTCTATGTCCATGCTGTCCAGGTTCTGGAAGGTGTGTGTGTGTCTAACCTCCAGGTCTTTGTCTATGTCCATGCTGTCCAGGTTCTGGAAGGTGTGTGTGTGTGTGTCTAACCTCCAGGTTTTTGTCTATGTCCATGCTGTCCAGGTTCTGGAAGGTGTGTGTGTCTAACCTCCAGGTCTTTGTCTATGTCCATGCTGTCCAGGTTCTGGAAGGTGTGTGTGTCTAACCTCCAGGTCTTTGTCTATGTCCATGCTGTCCAGGTTCTGGAAGGTGTGTGTGTGTCTAACCTCCAGGTTTGTGTCTATGTCCATGCTGTCCAGGTTCTGGAAGGTGTGTGTGTCTAACCTCCAGGTCTTTGTCTATGTCCATGCTGTCCAGGTTCTGGAAGGTGTGTGTGTGTCTAACCTCCAGGTCTTTGTCTATGTCCATGCTGTCCAGGTTCTGGAAGGTGTGTGTGTCTATCCTCCAGGTCTTTGTCTATGTCCATGCTGTCCAGGTTCTGGAAGGTGTGTGTGTCTAACCTCCAGGTCTTTGTCTATGTCCATGCTGTCCAGGTTCTGGAAGGTGTGTGTGTAGACCTCAAGAGCCTTGGCATGGAACACCATCTCCACTGTGATGAAGTCTGTGAAGATCCTCTGGAAGAAGACCTAGTATTATTGTCACTGTAAGAGGATGGACATGCCTGAGTATGACTGGAACACATGCGAGTGAGTGAGTCTGTGTGTGTGTGTGTGTGTGTTGTGTTTATATGTGTGTGTATTGTGTTTATATGTGCATGTGTGTGTGTGTGTGTGTTGTGCTCATATATGTGTGTGTGTGTGTTGTGTTCATGTGTGTGTGTGTGTGTGTGTGTGTTCATATGTGTGTGTGTGTTGTGTTCATATGTGTGTTGTGGTTGAAGACCAACCTTGATGTCCTCCAGTTTCTGTCTCTGGAAGTCACTGATGGTCTCCTCCAGTTGTCTGGTGCTGCGGTGAGCATCATTGGTCGCCTTCTGAGCATTCACCTCTGCCTGAAAATCAAACAGCAAAGGAATACTACAACTGTACTAGAAACTTGAAAGATAAATTCTTTTTTATGACAGCTACCAAAACTTCTGGAACCACATAGCAAGATCTCATCAATGGTCAGATATCTGCATCGTTGCAGTGTTGAAGGTGTTGTTGATGTGACAGGGGGTTCCAGAGAAATCATGTTACCTGTGACTGAAAACATTGGATAAGGTATTGAAGCATGACTAGAACAGAACATCTACATTTCTAAAACCTCTCAGAGACCAGGTTAGCTGATCTGAACCTGTCACTCAAAGCACCACTCATAGAGTAAATATGGCTGACAAACAATCGTTTGTCACAGGCAATATGTCGTATTTATCAATACTGTGTCTTGACATAAGGATTGTTGATGTAAATACTATAATCATTCTGGAATTCTGCTACTCTTGTAGAGTTACAGTGCCTTGCGAAAGTATTCGGCCCCCTTGAACTTTGCGACCTTTTGCCACATTTCAGGCTTCAAACATAAAGAAATAAAACTGTATTTTTTTGTGAAGAATCAACAACAAGTGGGACACAATCATGAAGTGGAACGACATTTTTTGGATATTTCAAACTTTTTTAACAAATCAAAAACTGAAAAATTGGGCGTGCAAAATTATTCAGCCCCTTTACTTTCAGTGCAGCAAACTCTCTCCAGAAGTTCAGTGAGGATCTCTGAATGATCCAATGTTGACCTAAATGACTAATGATGATGAATACAATCCACCTGTGTGTAATCAAGTCTCCGTATAAATGCACCTGCACTGTGATAGTCTCAGAGGTCCGTTAAAAGCGCAGAGAGCATCATGAAGAACAAGGAACACACCAGGCAGGTCCGAGATACTGTTGTGAAGAAGTTTAAAGCCGGATTTGGATACAAAAAGATTTCCCAAGCTTTAAACATCCCAAGGAGCACTGTGCAAGCGATAATATTGAAATGGAAGGAGTATCAGACCACTGCAAATCTACCAAGACCTGGCCGTCCCTCTAAACTTTCAGCTCATACAAGGAGAAGACTGATCAGAGATGCAGCCAAGAGGCCCATGATCACTCTGGATGAACTGCAGAGATCTACAGCTGAGGTGGGAGACTCTGTCCATAGGACAACAATCAGTCGTATATTGCACAAATCTGGCCTTTATGGAAGAGTGGCAAGAAGAAAGCCATTTCTTAAAGATATCCATAAAAAGTGTCGTTTAAAGTTTGCCACAAGACACCTGGGAGACACACCAAAAATGTGGAAGATGGTGCTCTGGTCAGATGAAACCAAAATTGAACTTTTTGGCAACAATGCAAAACGTTATGTTTGGCGTAAAAGCAACACAGCTGAACACACCATCCCCACTGTCAAACATGGTGGTGGCAGCATCATGGTTTGGGCCTGCTTTTCTTCAGCAGGGACAGGGAAGATGGTTAAAATTGATGGGAAGATGGATGGAGCCAAATACAGGACCATTCTGGAAGAAAACCTGATGGAGTCTGCAAAAGACCTGAGACTGGGACGGAGATTTGTCTTCCAACAAGACAATGATCCAAAACATAAAGCAAAATCTACAATGGAATGGTTCAAAAATAAACATATCCAGGTGTTAGAATGGCCAAGTCAAAGTCCAGACCTGAATCCAATCGAGAATCTGTGGAAAGAACTGAAAACTGCTGTTCACAAATGCTCTCCATCCAACCCCACTGAGCTCGAGCTGTTTTGCAAGGAGGAATGGGAAAAAATGTCAGTCTCTCGATGTGCAAAACTGATAGAGACATACCCCAAGCGACTTACAGCTGTAATCGCAGCAAAAGGTGGCGCTACAAAGTATTAACTTAAGGGGGCTGAATCATTTTGCACGCCCAATTTTTCAGTTTTTGATTTGTTAAAAAAGTTTGAAATATCCAATAAATGTCGTTCCACTTCATGATTGTGTCCCACTTATTGTTGATTCTTCACAAAAAAATACAGTTTTATATCTTTATGTTTGAAGCCTGAAATGTGGCAAAAGGTCGCAAAGTTCAAGGGGGCCGAATACTTTCGCAAGGCACTGTATATGCAGATATAAATAGACTGGGAGAAAGGATACAATTCTTTGTCTATTGGAGGGATCCTTCTGCTGGAGTTTCTCCAGTTTCTGCAGCTCTTTCAGCGCTCTGTCCCGATCAGCATTGAACCTCTTCAGATCTGCCTGTATGTCAGAGATATGACCAGTCCATGAAGCTTCAAACACACTGTCTCAGAAGAGACAGCCTATACATTCACTGCCATTGTTCTGCCATGAGAGGCTGTGAAGAGTGTGTGAAGTGACAATGAGAGAGAGAGAGAGAGAGAGAGAGAGAGAAAGAGACAAAGATTGTGTGTGTGTGTGTGTGTGTGTGTGTGTGTGTGTGTGTGTGTGTGTGTGTGTGTGTGTGTGTGTGTGTGTGTGTGTGTGTGCGTGCGTGCATGCGTGCATGAGGGATCTGTATTTTGTCTGGTAATTACTGTATGAAATCTACAGTGTGTTCGTTTCCATGTGTGAGGACTTACTCTCTTGTTTTCAACTATATCTCCATAGGCTTTGAGGGGAGTGACGACTTTGGTCTCCAGCCTCTCTATCTGTCAGGGGTAGACACAGTAAACAGACTTTCATCTTCAAAACAACAGTATTTCAAGGTGTGAGAAACAAATTGTTGTATTTTTGTTAGGTAAAAATGTCTCGAAACCAACACTGTCTTTGCACACTATATACAGTGTTGTAGTATTCCTTTGGCACTTAAGACTGAGTAACTCCCATAATGCCTTTATTTACTGTTACTGTTATCGTTAACCCTTACACTAACCCAGTAGATGCACCATGGCCACCCACGTCCTCAGGGAAGCTACTCTAAAAATATAGTTTACTGAACCAATGTTTCTTTGAGAAAGTAGTTCACTACAGCCAAACTATTTTGTTATTATCTAAACCTGAAATGTCATAGATTACAAATTGCAATAAAAATCAAATCAATAACAGACCCCCCCTGGAGTCAGATTAACAGAATGTGTAATTAAGCCTATACACAAAAACTCTTTCAAGTGACAATTAGGCAAGTCTGATGCTGAAAAATAAAGGAAATGATTGCCTACTTTAGCCATAATTTATTTAATTTTTGCAAAAAACGTAGTGTAATTCCAGTAGTTAGCTACACCACTAAATGGCAAAAAAATAAATGAACTACTGAAAACCCTACCAAGAATTGAATTTAGTTCAGCTACCACAAAGCTACTACACAATTAAGTTCAATTACTACTTTAACAAGCCTATATGTAGTTCACTACTCCCCAACAGCCCCTGACCTCTCACCCCTCACCTCAGCCTGGCGGTAGTCCTGCACCATGGCCAGGTCTTCAGCCAGGTTCTTCAGACAGGTACGGAGCTCTGGGTCCTCAGTATTCGAGAAGTCATTGAGCTGTCTGACCAGCATGTCAGCCTGGTCCCTCAGCTTGCCTGTCTTCCTGGTGTAAGAGGCCAGCAGGCTGCAGAACTGACCCAGGTACTTCTCAGCATGGCTCACTGTCAGCTCCATGCTCTTTATCTGTCTGTCTCTGGACAAAAGATTAAGAGTTATGAAGGGTTAGGGGTTTCAGCTAACTATAGACCTCCAGGAAGTTTTAGGGTCGTGTTTGAGATAAACGCTAGATGAGCCAAATAGCAGTACACATCCCTTTAGCATTATTATATCTGTGAGACAGGTGTGTTTCCAAAGGCGCACTCATATGAAATAAAGTATTCCCAATGCGCAATCTTCTCCATACATAATCTAGGCCCATTTACCACTTTAGCCGTGGTTTCCACACATAATCGTGGAAAGGCAGTATATAGTGAAACATGACATGGTTAGCTATAGAATTAGTACAGCATCAAATGAAGAATCAACCGATTGGCTCGATGTTGACTATGTAGAGCCGTCTGGTCCATGCTAGCTTTTCCTGCTACAGTACTGGGGTTTATTAAAACAGTATAGCTAACCAACACAGGTGTTACCAAGTAATAGTGGTACATTAAACCATATATGCATGTAACGAGGGCAACTACCTTGAGAAGATGGTGTTCATGTTGGATTTGCTCAAGCGTCACTTCACCTCACTGTTGAGCTGCGGTATTTGCCTTATTGCCAAGCTCTCGCCTGCCCCGGGTTACGAGCTAGTTGGTTGCTATAGAGACGACAACACGGAAGAGTGGGGTTTTGGGGTGTAAGTGATGGTTATGGCCACATGGTGGCAGCAGCGTATCATTAGCAACATAAGCACCTAGAGGAGCCGAGAAACGCTTTACAAGGCAGCCTTACAGAAGAATAAAACGTAACCCCATCCCTCAGGTCTATTAAAGAGCGTGGTAAAACTGATGTTTTAAAAACTCACTCTCACCCTTCCTTTCTCTCTCTGTTCTCTCTCTGACTCATTCGCTCATACACTTCATCGCACACGCACACACGCACACACACACACACACACACACACACACACACACACACACACACACACACACACACACACACACACACACACACACACACACACACACGGTCCAGCCTGTTAAAGTGTGGTTGTAAGAGAAGTGTTGAAGAGAGGCCAGCACTCAACTCTCTCTGGGAAGAATGTGTTGGCATATACAAGGGGCGCCACTCAAATGGAACTTTAATTCATTTACACAAAAACTCAAACAATTCAAAAACAGACCTCACTGCTGGCAGCTCACAACTGTAAAGTGTAACACAGCCTCCTACCTGAGAATTAACGTTTTATTGTATGCTGCACTTAATATAGTATGTGTGTGTGTGTGTGTGTCAGCCAGTGGAGGTGGGCTGTGAATAGGGCTTTGATGTAGCCTGCCAAGTTTCCCCTGTGGACAGCAGCTGTTGTGATAAACACGCTGTCTAGTAGCAACAGATCCTCCCAAGATGGTTCCACACCCCCTCCTCTCTCTCTAGCTTTCTCTCTCTCTCCATCACTCTTTCTCTCTCTGTCTCTCTTTGCACCCCCCCCTCTCTCTCTCTCTTTCTCTCAACCTCTCCCCTCCTCTCCCCCAGGCTGTAGTTAGTGAAGGGAAATTAAAACAATGCCCCTGCCAGTCCAGCAGCAGAACCATACCAACCTGAGAGAGACAGTCAGACAGAGGATAGGGGTGAACGAGACACTCCCAGACAGACAGACAGACAGACAGACAGACAGACAGACAGACAGACAGACAGACAGACAGACAGACAGACAGACAGACAGACAGACCGACCCCAAAGATCATTATCGGATGACTCTATAAACACCACACAATAGCCACAGGGCTGATGGCTAATTGCGTTCCCCAGAGCAGGTCTGTAGGGCTGACAGAGGAAGGAAGTCCACATGTCACCCAGAGGCAGAATCAAAGAGCAGGGCAGACTCACTTCCTTTGCGACACTCACACTTGCTCACAAAAACACACAAACACACACAGACCCACACACATGCAAACACACAGACTGTGGGTTGGAGTTCCAGTCATATTCATTGAAGCTTCCATTCATTCAGATCTGTATTGATCCTTATATTGTCATCATTAACTCCTATGTGGGAAATGACATCATCCCACTCCCTGTTCTGAAGAGTCAGTTTGTCTCATAGTGATGTCACAGCCTAGGAGTGTGATTGAGGAGGCAAGGCGACACAGACGAGGAAAACCAGCTAAATGAAACAGTTCCCCCAGGCTGTTACCTCAATCACAAGCTCTGGGTACGACAAGCCAAAACCACAGGCAGCCTTTTTGACTGAGTCAGAAAACTGTTTTTTTTGCTGTGGGAGTTGCTGTATGAATATGTTGAACGCTATGAGGCAGGAACACTATTACTGAATAATATGAGGCAAGGACAGACTCTGACTTAGGTTAACCTGTTGCCTAGTGAGAGGATGCCAACCTTAGTGGGGTCTACCTGTTGATGAAAGTCATTGGACCAATCACTGTGTGTATGTCTGGGCATGACTCTTACTATACATAGTTTACCTCCTACACTCTTAGAAAAAAAGGTGCTATCTAGATTCTAAAAAGGTTATTTGGCTGTCCACATAGGAGAACCATTTGAAGAACCCTTTTTGGTTCCAGGTAGAACCCTTTCCTTTCCACATGAAAACCAAACGGGTTCTACCTGGAACCAAAAAGGGTTCTCCTGTGGGGACAGCCAAAGAACCCTTTTGAGTGTAGCCTGGCCCTGGCCTAGCTGACATAGAGGTGTACAAATATCATTTTTTATTATCCTTTACTCTGGAAGTGCTGGTCCACAGGCGCCAATGTGTGTGTGTTCCACAGCCAGTGCAGTGGAAAGGTCTGGGATGTAACCCAGGACAGAGTTTCCCGTTGTGAGGTGGTTTTCTATGTTCGCCAGCAAGGGCTGACCCCTCTCTCATACCTGTGATTAATGCCAGAGCATGCACCTCAGAGGCAGTGTCAACAAACAGCCTCTGTGTGTGTGTATGTTTTCGTGTGTGTGTGTGTGTGTGTGTGTGTGTCTGTGTGTCTGTGTGTGTGTGTGTGTGTGTGTGTGTTGTGGCTGGGTGGAGGAGGGTTGGTTCATTCATTTGACAGATGCATTAAATTCTTCCTTGTAGTGTAGAGTTATAAAGTTTACAGTGTAGTGTTAGAATGTTTACAGTGTAGAGTTATAAAGTTTACAGTGTAGAGTTAGAATGTTTACAGTGTAGAGTTATAAAGTTTACAGTGTAGAGTTAGAATGTTTACAGTGTAGAGTTATAAAGTTTACAGTGTAGAGTTATAAAGTTTACAGTGTAGTGTTAGAATGTTTACAGTGTAGAGTTATAAAGTTTACAGTGTAGAGTTAGAAGGTTTACAGTGTAGAGTTAGAAGGTTTACAGTGTAGAGTTATAAAGTTTACAGTGTAGTGTTAGAATGTTTACAGTGTAGAGTTATAAAGTTTACAGTGTAGAGTTATAAAGTTTACAGTGTAGAGTTAGAAGGTTTACAGTGTAGAGTTATAAAGTTTACAGTGTAGAGTTAGAAGGTTTACAGTGTAGAGTTATAAAGTTTACAGTGTAGTGTTAGAATGTTTACAGTGTAGAGTTATAAAGTTTACAGTGTAGTGTTAGAATGTTTACAGTGTAGAGTTATAAAGTTTACAGTGTAGTGTTAGAATGTTTACAGTGTAGAGTTATAAAGTTTACAGTGTAGTGTTAGAATGTTTACAGTGTAGAGTTATAAAGTTTACAGTGTAGAGTTATAAAGTTTACAGTGTAGTGTTAGAATGTTTACAGTGTAGAGTTATAAAGTTTACAGTGTAGAGTTAGAAGGTTTACAGTGTAGAGTTATAAAGTTTACAGTGTAGAGTTAGAAGGTTTACAGTGTAGAGTTAGAAGGTTTACAGTGTAGAGTTATACCATTTACAGTGTAGAGTTAGAAGGTTTACAGTGTAGAGTTAGAAGGTTTACAGTGTAGAGTTATAACATTTACAGTGTAGAGTTAGAAGGTTTACAGTGTAGAGTTATAACGTTTACAGTGTAAAGTTATAATGTTTACAGTGTAGAGTTAGAAGGTTTACAGTGTAGAGTTAGAAGGTTTACAGTGTAGAGTTAGAAGGTTTACAGTGTAGAGTTATAACGTTAACAGTGTAGAGTTAGAAGGTTTACCGTGTAGAGTTAGAAGGTTTACAGTGTAGAGTTAGAAGGTTTACAGTGTAGAGTTAGAAGGTTTACAGTGTAGAGTTAGAAGGTTTACAGTGTAGAGTTAGAAGGTTTACAGTGTAGAGTTAGAAGGTTTACAGTGTAGAGTTAGAAGGTTTACAGTGTAGAGTTAGAAGGTTTACAGTGTAGAGTTAGAAGGTTTACAGTGTAGAGTTAGAAGGTTTACAGTGTAGAGTTATAACGTTTACAGTGTAGAGTTAGAAGGTTTACAGTGTAGAGTTAGAAGGTTTACAGTGTAGAGTTAGAAGGTTTACAATGGGGATATATGAGAGTATGGATGTCTCCTAGGTGGTGGGAGAGAGAGATACTGTAACTGT